>NW_027206795.1:158911-295935 GCF_032191515.1 Phaenicophaeus curvirostris | reverse complement strand
GGATTGGGGGCAAAATGGGGGGGTTGGGGCAAAATGGGGGGCAGAGTAGGGGTCAAAAGGGGGGATCGGGGGCAAAATGGGGGGGTTGGGGGCAAAATGGGGGCAGAGCAGGGGTCAAAAGGGGGGATCAGGGGCAAAATGGGGGGCAGAGTAAGGGTCAAAAGGGGGGATTGGGGGCAAAATGGGGGGGGTTGGGGCAAAATGGGGGGCAGAGTAAGGGTCAAAGTGGGGATTGGGGGCAAAATGGGGGGGTTGGGGGCAAAATGGGGGGGTTGGGGGCAAAATAGGGGGCAGAGTAGGGTCAAAAGGGGGGATCGGGGGCAAAATGGGGGGGTTGGGGGCAAAACATAAGGGGGCAGAAGCAGAACAGGGGGCAAAATGGCACTGGACACTGTCAGCCCCCCCCAAATCCCCCACCACCCCCCCCACCCCACTGGACACTGTCAGGACTCCCCCAAACCCCCCCCTTCCCAAAATAATCCCCACTAAACCCCCCCCACTATCAGCTCCCTCACTATCAGCCCCCCCCTCCATCACCCCCCCCTCACAGGACCCTGTCAGCCCCCCCCAAATCCCCCTCTCCTTCCCCAAAGCACCCCCACTACCCCCCCACCCAGGACCCTATCAGCCCCCCCCAAAATCCCCCTCCCCTTCCCAAAACACCCCCCACTAACCCCCCCACCTCACTATCAGCCCCCCCCCATCACCTCCCCCTCACAGGACCCTGTCAGCCCCCTCTCAAACCCCCCTCCCCTTCCCAAATCACCCCCCCCCACTACCAACCCCCCCCATCACCCCCCCCTCACAGGACCCTGTCAGCCCCCTCAAACCCCCCTCCCCTTCCAAAATCACCCCCCACTACCCCCCCACCCCTCAGTATCAGCCCCCCCCATCACCCCCCCATCACAGGACCCTGTCAGCCCCCCTCGAACCCCCCTCCCCTTCCCAAAATCACCCCCCCTCACAGGACCCTGTCAGCCCCCTCAAACCCCCCTCCCCTTCCCAAAATCACCCCCCACTACCCCCCCACCCCTCAGTATCAGCCCCCCCCATCACCCCCCCCTCACAGGACCCTGTCAGCCCCCCACAAACCCCCCTCCCCTTCCCAGAATCACCCTCCACTACCCCCCCACCCCTCACTATCAGCCCCTCCCATCACCCCCCCCTCACAGGACCCTGTCAGCCCCCCTCAAACCCCCCTCCCCCCTTCCCAAAATCACCCCCCCCACCCCCCCCCTCACTATCAGGCCCCCCCCATCACCCCCCTCTCACAGGACCCTGTCAGCCCCCTCAAACCCCCCTCCCCTTCCAAAATCACCCCCCCCAACCACACCCCCCTCACTATCAGGCCCCCCCCATCACAGGACCCTGTCAGCCCTCCTCAAACCCCCCTCCCCTTCCCAAAATCAACCCCCCCCTCACTATCAGCCCCCCCCCCATCACCCCCCCTCACAGGACCCTGTCAGCACCCCCAAACTCCCTTCCCCTTCCCAAAATCACCCCACCCCCCCTCACTATCAGCCCCCCCCATCACCCCCCCATCACAGGACCCTGTCAGCCCCCCCCAAACCCCCCTCCCCTTCCCCAAATCACCCCTCACTACCCCCTCCTCCCTCAAGGCCCCCCCAGTACCCCCCCCCCTCCCCCTTAAGGCCCCCCCCTCACCATGGCGGCGCTCTCCCTCCCCTCTCGACGCTCCCGACCAGCAACCCACCCCCCACCACCACTCCCCCTCCCGCCACCGCGGGGCACGCCGGGACTCGTAGTTCCACCCCCCCACACACACAACCCCCACAACCCCACCCCCGGACTACATTTCCCAGCGTGCTTTGCGCCCGGGACGCGCAGCGATTGGCTCCCCCGCGCCTTGCGCATGCGCGCTTCGGCCCCCCCACCCTCCCTCCTTCGCGCCCTTCCCGCCCTCCGCGCATGCGCAGCGCGGGCTCCGCGCGCAGGGGCGGGGGAGGAGGAGGAGGAGGAGGAGGAGGAGTGGGGGGGGGAGGAGGAGGAGGAGGAGGAGGAAGGCGCCGCCGCCGCCGCCATTACAGGCCCTGCCCGCCCCGGCGGCCCCCGCCGACCCCTCCCCGCCGATCTCCTCCCCCCGAGCCGGCCATGACCCCTCCGCCCGCCCGCCCCCCCCAGCCAGGGCCGCCATCACGGTAAGGGGAACGCGCCTCGACCTCCCCCCCCAACCCCCCCCACCAGAGACAATGGGGCCGCCCCGCCCCCCCCCCCCCCCCTTCTTTCCCTGAGGGGGACTGAGGGGGAAGAGAGGACCCCCCCCCAAATATAATGGCTGGCGAGAGAGAAGGACACCCCCCCCAACATATAAGGGGGGGGGGTGTGGGGAGACTCCCCCCTCAGGTATAATGGGGCGAGGAAGGGGGGAATGAGGAGGGGTCGCCCCCCCCCGCCCCCAAAACCTCAAAGTTGGGGGGGAGACACCCCCTCTTTTAAGGAAGGGGTCTTGGTGTGGTAGAAGCCCCCCCCCCCTCTTTAAAATGGGGCCCAATAGGGGAGAATCCCCCCCACCCCCAACTTTAAGGGAGGGGAGGACACCCCCCCCCAAGGAAGGGGGGACCCACCCACCTTAGGAGGGGGGTGCCAGCGAGGGGACCCCCCCTCCAGCCTTAAAGAGGGGGGGGTCCAAGAAGGGAGGTTTGGATCCCTTCTTTTTAAGGGGAGGGGTCCTACGAGGGGAAACACCCTCCCTCTTAAGGGGAGGGGTCCAATATGGGGGCTCTTCCCCCCCCACCCCAAACTTAAAGGGGGGTTCCAGAGAGAGGAGACACCCCCCCCTCCCCAAACTCAAGGCGGGGGGGGTGGGCTTGTGAGGGGTCCCCTATCTCCCTGTTTGGCGGGGGGGGGGGGGGTCAGACCCCCCCCAGCCTCCCTATTTTGAAGTGGGGGGGCGACCCCCTTGTCCCCGTTCTTCTTGGGGGGGTGGGGGGGCGCAGTCATTGCTCCCCCCTTTTCCCCTCCCTGCGCAGGAGCCGAGCTCCACGTTCAGTGAGGGGTTCAGGGAGGGTTTTGGGGTGTCCCCCCTGCGGATTTGATGCGGGGGGGTTCTCCTTTTTGCCTCCACCTCCTCCCCAATGATTTTTCTGGCTGGTTTTGAGCTCTCCCCTCTCTGGCTTCGCCGTCGGTGAGGAAAAAGCTCCTTTTTCCTTCCCTCCTTGGCACCGGGCTCGCTGCGGGAACCCTCGTGGTTGCCATTTAACGGAAGCCGGAGCTCCGATTTCCCGGTGGCCACTTGGCTGGTTCCGTTTTCTTTCCTCCAGGAGCTGCTGGAATCCGGCGCTGGAATTCGGTGCTGGGTTCCGTGGGGCCGGAATCGCTCACCACGGCCGCGAGTCCTCGATTATTTTTTTTTATCCATATAGGAAACCCGCTTTTCAATCCAGCCCCAAAAAGGCGACGATTCCGGCGACGATTCCGGCTCCGGCGCTGGGAATCTCGCTCCTTCCCGCTTTGTTGGGAAGCCGGTGCCGACGCCGCTGAGGAAAACCCGTTCCCATTTCTAATCGCTTGCTCGGCGAGCTCCGCTTTTGCCGCTTGGCGATTCCGAGCCGCCCGGCGCGTGCGGTTTTGGGTTCCTCTCGCTCCGGAGACGCATCCCAAGAGGTCGATTCCCTCCTAGCTGCGGCTCCGGGTGGGTTTTCCCCTCTGTCCTCGCGGTGCCAGTGAGTTTCGGAGAGGTTTGGTGCTTCTCGGTGCTCCGGGTGCCGGTTGGGATGCTCATCCGCGCCGGGGCGGCGCGTTCCGAGCGGAAATGCTTCCCACCGAGCTTCACCTGGAGAATCCGGTGCCGTCTCCGAGAGCGCGGCGGCTTTTCCCGGTGCTGGGGGGAGAGGAGCCGCTCCCCTGGGAGCCAACACCCCTGTTCCTTGCATCTCCCAGTCTCCAAACTCCAGGGAAACTGGGAATTCTGGGGTAGGTGTCCGTGACCTCCTCGTTTGGGGCGACGGCTTTGATTGGGGCGGCTCGTTTCCCCTCCAAGGAAAGCGGATTGGTGGGAATTCCGATGGTTTTGGCGACTCGTGGAAGGCGGTTTGCGTTCGAGGCCTAATTCGTCGTTATCTCCGGGGCTGATTTAATTGGGGAGGCAGCGGCCTGGCCTTGCTCCGTTGCCGAGGGATCCGATCGGCTCCATCCTTTGGCCCCGGCCGCGTTGACTCATTTGGACGTTGCCCCGGTTTGTTTTCCTCGGGAACGCGGTTGGAGTTCAGGTGGTTGAGCCAGAGGGCAGGATAGGAGGCCCTGGCTCTGCTCCGGGGACAATTCCCGGTGGATCCGGTGCCTCTGGGGCTGGTGGGACACCAGGAACTCTCGGCTCTGCTCCGGGGACAATTCCTGGTGGATCCGGTGCCTCTGGGGCTGGTGGGACACCGGGAACGGCTCTGGCTGCTCCATAAATCATAGAACTCTGGGGTTGGGGTTGGAAGGGACCTCCAAGTCCATCCAGTTGCACCCCCTCCCACTGGATCAGGAGCTCCAAGCCCCATCCAGCCTGGCTCGAACATCTCCAGGGATGGGTCAACCACGGCTTCTCTTGGCTGTAGATGTTCTCCAGCTTCATCAAGCTTGAGAACCGTGGTTTGGGTTGGAAGGGACCTCCAAGTCCATCCAGTTCCACCCCCTCCCACTGGATCAGGAGCTCCAAGCCCCATCCAGCCTGGCTTGAACATCTCCAGGGATGAGTCAACCACGGCTTCTCTTGGCTGTAGATGTTCTCCAGCTTCATCAAGCTTGAGAACCGTGGTTTGGGTTGGAAGGGACCTCAAAATCCAACCAGTTGCACCCCCTCCCGCTGGATCAGGGGTTCCAAGCCCCATCCAACGTGGCCTTGAGCCCCTCCAGGGATGGAGCAGCCACAGCTTCCCTGGACAACCTCGACCAGGGCCTCCCCACCCTCAGGGTGAAGAATTTCATCCCAATGTCCACTCTAAATCTTCCCCCTCCCAATCTGGAGCCGTTCCCCCTCGTCCTGTCTCTCCAGGCCCTCGGAAAAAGTACCTCCTCGGCTTTCCTGGAGCCCCTTCAGGTTCTGGAAGCTGCTCTAAGGTCTCCTTGGAGCCTTCTCCAGGCCGGATGGATGGAGAGCAGCTCTGTGGAGAAGGACTTGGGGGTGGATGGAGGGATGGATGGATGGATGGATTCATGGATTCATGGATGGAGAGCAGCTCTGTGGAGAAGGACTTGGGGAAGGAGGGATGGATGGACAGACGGATGGACAAATGGATGGATGGAGAGCAGCTCTGTGGAGAAGGACTTGGGGAGGGAGGGAGGGAGGGATGGATGGACAAACAGACGGATGGAGAGCAGCTCTGTGGAGAAGGACTTGGGATGGACAGGAGGACAGATGGATAGAGGGAAGGAGAACAGCTCTGTGGAGAAGGACTTGGGGATGGATGGATGGATGGACAAACAGACGGATGGATGGAGAGCAGCTCTGTGGAGAAGGACTTGGGGATGGATGGATGGATGGATGGACAAACAGACGGATGGATGGAGAGCAGCTCTGTGGAGAAGGACTTGGGGGTGGATGGAGGGATGGATGGATTCATGGATTCATGGATGGATGGAGAGCAGCTCTGTGGAGAAGGATTTGGGGGTGGATGGAGGGATGGATGGATTCATGGATGGATGGAGAGCAGCTCTGTGGAGAAGGACTTGAGGAGGGAAGGATGGATGGTTGGAGGGATGGATGGACAAACAGACAGATGGATGGATGGATGGAGAGCAGCTCTGTGGAGAAGGACTTGGGGATGGGTGGATGGATGAACAGACGGACGGACGAACAGACAAATGGATGGATGGAGAGCAGCTCTGTGGAGAAGGACTTGAGGATGGATGGACAGATGGGTAGAGGGAGGGAGGGCAGCCCCTTGGGGAAGGACTCGCGGACAGACAGAGGGACAGACAAAGAGGGCACCACCTCGCGGAGAATGACTTGGGGATGGGAGGAGGGAAGGATGGATGGACAGACTGATGGACAAAGGGCGAGCCGCCCTGCGGAGAAGGACGTGGGGATGGACGCGGGATGGAGAGCCAGCACCTCAACGCAAAGCTACGTTCAAAGCTGGTTCCCTCCCTTCTCCAGCCGGGAACGCCGGTGGTGGAGCTGCCCTCGGCCAGGGAAGACGGTTCGTTAGGAGAAGCTCAGAGCTTTGCAGAGATGTTCTTCATTCCAAGGGCATCTTGGCTTGGAGCAGCCGCCAGGGAGGTTCTTCTCCCTCGGCCTCTGGGGAGACCCAACCTCGAATCCTGGGGGCAGCTCTGGGCCCCGAGGAGAACCTGGAGGGCCTGGAGCCTCCGGAGAAGAGCCCGGAGCTGGGGAAGGGGCTGGAGAAGAAGAGGAGCGGCTGAGGGAGCTGGAGAAGAGGAGGCCGAGGGGAGAGCTCGTTGCTCTCTCCAACTCCCTGCGAGGAGGTTGTGGAGAGGAGGGAGCTGGGCTCTTCTCCCAAGGGGACAGGACGAGGGGGAACGGCCTCCAGCTCCACCCGGGGAGCCTCAGATGGGACATCAAGAGAACATTCTTCATGGAAAGGGTCATTGATCACTGGAAGAGGGAGGGGGTTGAGTCCCCATCCCTGGAGGGTTTAAGGGGCGGGTGGATGAGGTGCTGAGGGACACGGGTCAGTGATTGATGGGGACGGTTGGACTCGATGATCCGTTGGGTCTCTTCCAACCTGGTGCTTCTCTGATTCATTAGGAGAAGCTCAGAGCGTTGGAGGCTCCAAGCCTGGCTGCTCTTCAAGGCTCCCTTCCACCCAAACCCTTCCCTGACGGCCCACAGGGAAACGTTCTTCGTTAGGAGAAGCTCAGAGCTTTGGAGGCTCCAAGCCTCTCCTCGTACGGGAGCTGCTCCAGCCCCTGGGTCATCCTTGTGGCGTCCTCTGGACCCCAACAGCTCCATCTTCTTCTTCCGGTGAGGATTCCAGAGCTGGAATCCACATCACAGGCCTCCAGGTGAGGTCCCACCAGCGAGGAGCCGAGGGGCAGGTGAGGTTCTCCTCAACCACCACCCCGAGTCCTTCTCCTCGGGGCTTCTTCCCAGCCTGGATTGAACCCGAGGGTTGCCCCGACCCAGGGGCAGGACCTCGGCCTCGTTGAACCTCCTGAGGTTCTCCCAGCTTCTCCCAGGGTCCCATCGCTAACGAGGTTTGGGAAGGGGCTGGATCGATCATCATGAGGTTCTCGTGACCCACATGTTCTCTGCGAGGAACGCCGCGATTAGAGCCGGGATGGCGTTTCCATCGTCGCCGGGGCCACCTTCGTGCTCGGATTTCGGGTTCTTGAGGTGGAAAATCCATTTTTTTCCCCTTCCCCGTGGCTCCTCCGATGGTTTCCGAAGAGGAGACGAGGGGTGGGTTCCTCCTGCTTTAGTGGGAACCAGCAGAGCGCGGCCTCTCTTCTTCCTGCTCCTCCCGGGTGGACTTTGTGCCCTCAGCGAGTCCCTCCTGACTCAGGGATTTAGGAGAGAAAGCGAAAGCGAGAGGGAACGGCTCCCGGGAATCACCGACGGTGCGCAGGGCTTGTTGGAATTCGGGAATTCTCATGATTTTTGGGGTGGAAACGCCACGTGTGCCGAGATGCCGTGGCCTCGGTTTGAGGCTGCGGTTCGTGTTCAGTTGGAGGATGTGGTTGACTCTCGATCGGAGGCCGCAGTCGACTCGACTCTCGGTTTGAGGCCGCGGTTCGTGTTCGGTTGGAGGATGTGGTTGACTCTCAATCAGAGGCCGTAGTCGACTCTCGGTTTGAGGCCGCGGTTCGTGTTCGGTTGGAGGATGTGGTTGACTCTTGATCGGAGGCCACGGTCGACTCTCGGTTTGAGGCCGCGGTTCATGTTTGGTTGGAGGATGTGGTTGACTCTCGATCAGAGGCCGTAGTCAACTCGACTCTCAATTTGAGGCTGCGGTTTGTGTTCGGTTGGAGGATGTGGTTGACTCTTGATCGGAGGCCACGGTCGACTCTTGGTTTGAGGCTGCGGTTCGTGTTCGGTTGGAGGATGTGGTTGACTCTGGGTCGGAGGCCACGGTCGACTCTTGGTTTGAGGCTGCGGTTCGTGTTCGGTTGGAGGATGTGGTTGACTCTAGATCAGAGGCCGCGGTTGACTCTCGGTTTGAGGCTGCGGTTCGTGTTTGGTTGGAGGATGTGGTTGACTCTCGATCGGAGGCCGTGGTCAACTCAACTCTCGATTTGAGGCTGCGGTTCGTGTTCGTTTGGAGGATGTGGTTGACTCTCGATCGGAGGCCGTAGTCAACTCGACTCTCGGTTTGAGGCCGCGGTTCGTGTTCGGTTGGAGGATGTGGTTGACTCTTGATCGGAGGCTGCAGTTGACTCAACTCTCGGATTGAGGCCGCGGTTTGTGTTCGGTTGGAGGATGTGGTTGACTCTGGGTCAGAGGCCACGGTCGACTCTCGGTTTGAGGCTGCGGTTCGTGTTCGGTTGGAGGATGTGGTTGACTCTGGGTCAGAGGCCACGGTCGACTCTCGGTTTGAGGCCGCGGTTCGTGTTCGGTTGGAGGATGTGGTTGACTCTTGATCGGAGGCCACAATCGACTTGACTCTTGGTTTGAGGCTGCGGTTTGTGTTCGGTTGGAGGATGTGGTTGACTCTCGATCGGAGGCCGTGGTCAACTCGACTCTCGATTTGAGGCCGCGGTTCGTGTTCGGTTGGAGGATGTGGTTGACTCTTGATCAGAGGCCGTGGTCAACTCAACTCTCGATTTGAGGCTGCGGTTCGTGTTCGTTTGGGGGATGTGGTTGACTCTCGATCGGAGGCCGTGGTCAACTCAACTCTCGGTTTGAGGCTGCAGTTCGTGTTCGGTTGGAGGATGTGGTTGACTCTCAATCAGAGGCCGTAGTCGACTCTCGGTTTGAGGCCGCGGTTCGTGTTTGGTTGGAGGATGTGGTTGACTCAGGGTCGGAGGACGCGGTCGCTGCTCGATCAGACGCCGTGATCGGCTCCATCTTTGCCGTCGTCTCGTTGTGGAGTTGGCGCCGCAGGTGGAGCGGGAGGCGTGTGAAACCAGCCGGGTGGGACTCGTGCCGGCTGGGCCTCCACTCGGGAACACGGATGGTTGTTTCAGCAACCCCGGGCAGCCCCCGGCGAGGAGGAGAGCGGCTGGAAAGGGCCCTGGAGGAGAAGGACCTGGGGGGGTCGGTGGGACACGAGCCAGCAGGGGCCCAGGGGGCCAAGAAGGCCAAGGGCATCTTGGCTTGGAGCAGCCCCCAGGGAGGTTCTTCTCCCTCGGCCTCTGGGGAGACCCGACCTCGAATCCTGGGGGCAGCTCTGGGCCCCGAGGAGAACCTGGAGGGCCTGGAGCCTCCGGAGAAGAGCCCGGAGCTGGGGAAGGGGCTGGAGAAGAAGAGGAGCGGCTGAGGGAGCTGGAGAAGAGGAGGCCGAGGGGAGAGCTCGTTGCTCTCTGCAACTCCCTGCGAGGAGGTTGTGGAGAGGAGGGAGCTGGGCTCTTCTCCCGAGGGGACAGGACGAGGGGGAACGGCCTCCAGCTCCACCCGGGGAGCCTCAGATGGGACATCAAGAGAAGGTTCTTCATGGAAAGGGGCCCTGGGCCCTGGAACAGGGAGGGGGTTGAGTCCCCAACCCTGGAGGGTTTGAGGGGCGGGTGGACGAGGCGCTGAGGGCCACGGGTCGGTGGTCGCTGGGGACGGTTGGACTCGATGGTCCTGGGGGTCTCTTCCAACGTGGTGATTGTGTGATTCTTGTCGCAGGGGGAAGCGTTGGCCGCCCGGTGGCGGCGCCCGGCGAGCTCTGAAGCCGCCCTTCGCGCAGGATGGGCCCGGCCGGCGTGTCCCCCCCGGCGCCCCGCTGGGCGTGAGCCGCCTCCTCCCGCCTGGGGATCGTCTCGGAAGCGCTTGGTTGGGGACAGGATGTGCGGACGATGATGATGGCGAGGAAGCAAGATGTTCGCGTTCCCACCTACAACGTCAGCGTGGTGGGTTTATCCGGCACGGAGAAGGAGAAGGGGCAGTGCGGCGTCGGCAAATCCTGCCTCTGCAACCGCTTCGTGCGGCCCAGCGCCGATGAGTTCCACTTGGATCACACGTCGGTCCTCAGCACCAGTGACTTTGGAGGGCGGGTGGTCAACAACGACCACTTCCTCTACTGGGGAGAGGTTCTCCGCTCCCTGGAGGACTGCGTGGAGTGCAAGCTGCATGTGGTGGAGCAGACGGAGTTCATCGACGACCAGACCTTCCAGCCGCACCGCAGCACGGCCCTGCAGCCCTACATCAAGAGGGCGGCCGCCACCAAGCTGGCCTCGGCCGAGAAGCTCATGTATTTTTGCACCGACCAGCTGGGGCTGGAGCAGGACTTTGAGCAGAAGCAGATGCCGGACGGGAAGCTGCTGGTGGACGGGTTCCTCCTGTGCGTCGACGTCAGCCGGGGGATGAACAGGAACTTCGACGAGCAGCTCAAGTTCGTTTCCAACCTTTACAATCAATTAGCGAAGACCAAGAAGCCCGCGGTGGTGGTGCTGACCAAGTGCGACGAGGGCGTGGAGCGCTACATCCGCGACGCCCACGCCTTCGCCTTGAGCAAGAAGAACCTGCAGGTGGTGGAGACGTCGGCTCGCTCCAACGTCAACGTCGACTTGGCCTTCGGCACCTTGGTGCAGCTGCTGGATAAAAGCCGGGGCAAGACCAAGATCATCCCCTACTTCGAGGCCTTGAAGCAGCAGAGCCAGCAGATCGCCGCCGCCAAGGACAAGTACGAGTGGCTGGTGGGCCGCATCGTCAAGAACCACAACGAGACGTGGGCCAACGTGAGCCGCAAGATGCAGTCCTCGCCCGAGTACCAGGATTACGTCTACCTGGAAGGCACCCAGAAAGCCAAAAAGCTCTTCCTGCAGCACGTCCACCGCCTCAAGCAGGAGCACATCGAGCGGCGGCGGAAGGTGTATCTCGCCATGCTCCCTCAGGCCTTGGAGGCCCTCATCCCGGACCTGGATGAGATCGACCACCTGAGCTACGGCAGGATGGAGAAGCTCTTGGAGACCAAGGCGGATTTTCTGAAATGGTTCGTGGTCCTGGAGGAGACGCCCTGGGACGCCACGAGCCACATCGACAACGTGGAGAACGAGCGCATTCCCTTCGACCTGCTGGAGACGCAGCCCGCCGAGCAGCTCTACGAAGCCCACCTGGAGAAGCTGAGGAACGAGAGGAAAAGGGCGGAGATGAGAAGAGCCTTCAAGGAAAACCTGGAGACTTCGCCCTTCATCACGCCCGGGAAGCCCTGGGAGGAGGCGCGCAGCTTCATCATGAACGAGGAGTTCTACGTGTGGTTGGAGGAGTCCGTTTACATGGACATCTACGGCAAGCACCAAAAACAGATCATCGAGAAGGCCAAGGAGGAGTTCCAGGAGCTGCTCTTGGAGTACTCGGAGCTGTTTTACGAGCTGGAGCTCGACGCCAAGCCCAGCAAGGAGAAGATGGGCGTCATCCAGGACGTCCTGGGCGAAGAGCAGAGGTTCAAAGCTCTCCAGAAGCTGCAGGCCGAGCGCGACGCCCTCATTTTGAAGCACATCCACTTCGTCTACCACCCGACGAAGGAGACGTGTCCCAGCTGCCCGAGCTGCGCGGACTCCAAGATCGAGCAGCTGCTCGCCTCGCGCTTCATCAGGCCCTCCGAGCGCAACCAGAAGAACTCGCTGGCGGACCCCAACGTCGACAGGATCAACCTGGTCATCCTGGGCAAGGACGGCTTGGCGCGCGAGCTGGCCAACGAGATCCGCGCCCTCTGCACGAACGACGATAAGTACGTCATCGAAGGCAAGATGTACGAGCTCTCGCTGCGGCCCATCGAGGGCAACGTCCGGCTCCCCGTCAACTCCTTCCAGACTCCCACCTTCCAGCCCCACGGCTGCCTCTGCCTCTACAACTCCAAGGAGTCGCTGTCCTACGTGGTGGAGAGCATCGAGAAGAGCCGCGAGTCGAGCGTCGGCCGCAGGGAGAACCACCTGCTCCACCTCCCGTTGACCCTGGTCCTCGTCAACAAGCGCGGCGACGCCGGCGGGGAGACGCTGCAGAGCTTGATCCAGCAGGGCCAGCAGATCGCCAGCAAGCTGCAGTGCGTCTTCCTCGACCCGGCCTCGGCCGGCATCGCCTACGGCCGCAACATCAACGAGAAGCAGATCGGCCAGGTCCTCAAGGGGCTGCTGGACTCGAAACGCAACCTCAACCTCGTCAGCTCCACCTCCGCCCTCAAAGACCTGGCGGACGTCGACCTGCGCGTCGTCATGTGCTTGATGTGCGGAGATCCCTTCGAGGCCGACGACGTCCTCCTCCCCATCCTGCAGTCGCAGAGCTGCAAACCTTCACCGGGAGGAGGAGGAGGTGGTGGCGGCGCCGTCCTCCTCGAGTTGGCCGTGGGGCCCCACAAGAGGCGCGTGGAGCTCTCCCTCCTTTCCTACCACTCGGCCTTCAGCGTGAGGAAGAGCTGCCTGGTCCACGGCTACGTCGTCTTCTACTCGGCCAAGCGCAAGGCCTCGCTGGCCATGCTGCGGGCCTTCCTCTGCGAGGTGCAGGACATCGTCCCCATCCAGGTGGTGGCGTTGACCGACGGCTCCGCCGCCATCCTCGACAACGACCTGAGCCGCGAGCAGCTGAGCGAGGGCGAGGAGATCGCCCAGGAGATCGACGGCAAGTTCGCCGCCGTCCCTTGCGGCCGCGCCCAGCCCAAGCTGGACGTCTTCCACTCCTTCTTCAAGGAGGTGGTGGAGAAGAAAACCATCATCGAAGCCGCCCACATGTACGACAACGCCGCCGAGGCCTGCAGCACCGCCGAGGAGGTGTTCAACTCGCCGCGGGCCGGCTCCCCGCTCTGCAACTCCAACCTGCAGGACTCGGAGGAGGACGTCGAGCCTCCCACCTACAGCCCCTTCCGAGAAGATCCCTGCCTGCCCGCCCTGCCCAAGGACCACTCGAAGCTTTCCATGGAGCTGGAGGGCAACGACGCCTTGTCCTTCATCTCCGTCATGAGCACTTTCGAAAACAAGCTCAACAACAAAGTGCCTCCTCCGGTCAAGCCCAAGCCCCCCGTGCATTTCGACCTGGCCAAGAGCGACCTGGCCTACCTGGAGCAAGGTCACCGCGAGGGCCAGAGGAAATCGGTGTCTTCGAGCGGCTGGTTACCCCCCGACTGCTTCGACCCTTCCGACTACGCCGAGCCCATGGACGCCGTGGTGAAGCCTCGCCACGAGGAGGAGAACATCTACTCGGTGCCCCACGACAGCACCCAGGGCAAGATCATCACCATCCGCAACATCAACAAGGCTCAAGCCAACGGCGGCGGCAACGGCTCCGACAGCGAGATGGACACCAGCTCCCTGGAGCGAGGCCGCAAGGTGTCGGCCCTCGGCAAGCCCGGCCTCTACCGCGCCCGCTGCGCCCGCCTGGGGAGGTTCGCCAGCTACCGCACCAGCTTCGGCGTGGGCAGCGACGATGAGTTGGGGCCCGTCCGCAAGAAGGAAGAAGACCAGACGGCGCAGGGCTACAAGGGCGACGGCGCCGTCATCCCCTACGAGTCGGCCGACGGCGAGGACCCCAGGAGGAGGAACATCCTGCGCAGCCTGAGGAGGACGACCAAGGTAGGTTCGGTGCTTCCGGGCCTTCGGGAAGCCCGGAAGGGGGGAGGCAGGAGCTGCTGCCCTCGTGGTTTCCACGTCTTTGTCTCGGGGTTGGCCTGCACCGATTCGCCTCCCTTGTTGCCATCGTTCGGCTTCATCCTCCATCCTCCTGCGGAAGCTCCTTCCGTGTTGGGTCTCAAGGTAGGAGCGACCGAAGGGTTGGGATGGACTGTGGGCTCCATCCACCTTGGAAGCTCCTTCCGTGTTGGGTCTCAAGGTAGGATCGACCGAAGGGTTGGGATGGATTGTGGGCTCCATCCACCTTGGAAGCTCCTTCCGTGGTGGGTCTCAAGGTAGGATCGACCGAAGGGTTGGGATGGATTGTGGGCTCCATCCACCTTGGAAGCTCCTTCCGTGGTGGGTCTCAAGGTAGGATCGACCGAAGGGTCCACCTGGTCCAAGGAGGCCTTTTTGGGGTCAGAGGTGGCTTTTTTGGGGTCAGAGGTGCCCTTTTTGGGTTTAGAGCCACCTTGGTTTGGTTCAGGATCATCCTTTTTGGCTTTAGAACCAGCTTTTTGGGGTCAGAGGTGGCCTTTTTGGCTGTAGAACTGGCCTTTTGGGGTTTAGAGCCACCGTGGTTTGGTTCAGAATCATCCTTTTTGGCTTTAGAACCAGGTTTTTGGGGTCAGAGGTGGCCTTTTTGGGGTCAGAGGTGGCCTTTTTGGCTGTAGAACTGGCCTTTTGGGGTTTAGAGCCACCGTGGTTTGGTTCAGAATCATCCTTTTTGGCTTTAGAACCAGCTTTTTGGGGTCAGAGGTGCCCTTTTTGGGGTCAGAGGTGGCCTTTTTGGGTTCAAAGCCACCCTGGTTTGGTTCAGAATTATCCTTTTTGGCTTTAGAACCAGCTTTTTGGGGTCAGAGGTGCCCTTTTTGGGGTCAGAGGTGCCCTGTTTGGGGTTTAGAGCCACCGTGGTTTGGTTCAGAATCATCCTTTTTGGCTTTAGAACCAGCTTTTTGGGGTCAGAGGTGGCCTTTTTGGGGTCAGAGGTGGCCTTTTTGGGGTCAGATGGATCTGCTTGGGCCGGTCCTGCGAGAATCTTGGATTTCGGCTGCCGAGACCCTTTGCCGGGTGAAGGTTTTGAGAGCCACCTCCACCTCCTCGCCGGTGGGGTTGGGGTGACAGGCGGCTTTGAGCTTCTCCTCCCGGAATCATCGGGACGGTTCCTCCTTCTCCTCTTCCTCTGGCAGAAACCAAAGCCCAAGCCTCGGCCGTCCCTCACCAAGACGACGTGGGAGAGCAACTATTTTGGGGTGCCTCTGGCCAGCGTGGTGACTCTGGAGAGACCCATCCCCATCTTCATCGAGCGATGCATCGAGTACATCGAAGCCACAGGTGAGCGAGGGAGAGTCGCTTCCGAGATCACCTCCAGGTTTTCGTGGAGTCCTGGGATGGTTTTTCTTGGAAAGGACCTCAAAACACATCCAGTCCCACCACGGGTGGAGGCACCTTCTCCTGGAGCAGGGGCTCCAGGGCCTCCCCACCCTCAGCGTGAAGAACTTCTTCCCGATGTCCAATATAAACCTTCCCCTTCCAATTTCAAGCCGGTTCCTCCTCGTCCCGTCACTCCAGGCCCCTCTCCAGCTTTCCTGGAGCCCCTTCAGGTTCTGGAAGCTGCTCTAAGGTCTTCTTGGAGCCTTCTCCAGGCTGAACAACCCCAACTCTCTCAGCCTGTCCTTGCACAGGAGCTTCTCCAGCCCTCGGGTCATCCTCGTGGCCTCCTCTGGACCTTTTCCAAGAGCTCCATCTCCTTCTCATATTGGAGATTCCAGAAGGGGACACGGGGCTCCAAGTAAAATCTCAGGAGGGTGGAGCAGGGACCTTGGCCTGGTTGAACCTCGCGAGGTTCCCTCTTGAGATCCGGGCTGAGAAATTCCAGGCGGGTTGGTTTGAGCGTTAGTTGTTGGAACTCATGGAATTGACCTCTTGGTGGCTCGCTGGGCTCCAAGGTGACCACGGGGCGAGCGTCTCCGCTTCGGGAGGAGCGGCTTTTCTTGAAGGCCTTGGATTTTGGAGGATCTCAAGCCTTCCCCCGTTGAATCCTGCTCTTTTTCCTCCCCAGGCCTGAGCACGGAGGGCATCTACCGCGTGAGCGGCAACAAGTCCGAGATGGAGAGCCTGCAGCGCCAGTTCGACCAGGGTAACCTCCCACCCCCAAATTCCTCCTTTCCCACCCCAAAACCACGACGGACGCCCGTGCCCAGCGCCCGAGGTGCCACCACCGCTGCCTCTGGACCCGTTTTCAGCTCGTCAACGCGGTTGGATGCGCGGAAACCTGCTTGGTTTTAGAACCTGGAGGAGGTTCCGCGCTCCCCGCGCTTTTTAGGGTCTTTGATCCATTTTGGAGCCCTCCTCGGGTGTTGGGGTTTGGAGGTCCAGGTCCTCTCCTGGGGGTTGGTTTCTCCTGGGGGCAACACGGAGCCGCTTCGGGGTGTAACCTTGAGGTTCTGGGCCCCCCGCAGATCACGCGTTGGACCTGGCCGAGAAGGATTTCACCGTCAACACCGTGGCCGGCGCCATGAAGAGCTTCTTCTCCGAGCTGCCCGAGCCCCTGGTTCCCTACTCCATGCAGGTGGAGCTGGTGGAAGCTCACAGTGAGTAGGACCGAGGGCCCGGCCTCCTCCGGCCCCAGCCCCCAGCAGCTCCTACCTCCTCGTTTGCACACGGTCTCGTTAACTCATCCCTTAAAATCCCTTCTTGGGGCTCCTTTCCTCATTAATTCACACCCTCCCTCCTCGTTTGCACACAGTCTCGTTAATTCATCCCCTAAAATCCCTTTTTGGGGCTCCTTTCCTCATTAATTCACACCCTACCTCCTTGTTTGCACACAGTCTCGTTAACTCATCCCTTAAAACCCCATTTATGGGCTCCTCTCCCCATTAATTCACACCCTACCTCCTCGTTTGCACACAGTCTCGTTAACTCATCTCCTAAAATCCCTTCTTGGGGCTCCTTTCCTTATTAATTCACACCCTACCTCCTCGTTTGCACACAGTCTCGTTAATTCATCCCCTAAAATCCCTTTTTGGGGCTTCTTTCCTCATTAATTCACACCCTAACAGCTTGTTTGCACACAGTCTCGTTAACTCATCCCTTAAAACCCCATTTATGGGCTCCTCTCCCTATTAATTCACACCCTACCTCCTCGTTTGCACACGGTCTCGTTAACTCATCCCCTAAAATCGCATTTTTGGGCTCCTCTCCCTATTAATTCACACCCTAACACCTCGTTTGCGCCCTGACTCGTTAACTCATCCCATAAAAACCCGTTTATGGGCTCCTCTCCTTAAGAATTCACACCCTAAAAGCTCATTTGTGTGCTGTCTAATTAACTCATCCCCTAAAATCCCTTTTTTGGGCTCCTCTCCCTATTAATTCACACCCTACCTCCTCGTTTGCGCCCTGTCTCGTTATCTCATCCCTTAAAACCCCATTTATGGGCTCCTCTCCCTATTAATTCACACCCTACCTCCTCGTTTGCGCCCTGTCTCGTTATCTCATCCCTTAAAATCCCATTTATGGGCTCCTCTCCTTATGAATTCACACCCTAAAAGCTCATTTCCGTGCTGTCTAATTAACTCATCCCCTAAAATCCCTTTTTGGGCTCCTCTTCTTATTAATTCACACCCTAACGGGCCGTTTGCACCCTGTCTCGTTAACTCATCCCCTAAAATCCCTTCTTGGGGCTCCTTTCCTCATTAATTCACACCCTACCTCCTCCTTTGCACACAGTCTCGTTAACTCATCCCTTAAAACCCCATTTATGGGCTCCTCTCCCTATTAATTCACACCCTACCTCCTCATTTGCGCCCTGTCTCGTTAACTCATCCCCTAAAATCGCATTTGTGGGCTCCTTTCCTCATTAATTCACACCCTAACTCCTCGTTTGCACACGGTCTCGTTAACTCATCCCTTAAAACCCCATTTATGGGCTCCTCTCCCTATTAATTCACACCCTCCCTCCTCGTTTGCACACGGTCTCGTTAACTCATCTCCTAAAATCCCTTTTTGGGGCTCCTTTCCTTATTAATTCACACCCTACCTCCTCGTTTGTGCCCTGACTCGTTAACTCATCCCATAAAATCCCTTTTTTGGGCTCCTCTTCTTATTAATTCACATCCTAAAAGCTCATTTGCGTGCTGTCTAATTAACTCATCCCCTAAAATCCCTTTTTTGGGCTCCTCTCCCTATTAATTCACACCCTACCTCCTCGTTTGCGCCCTGACTCGTTAACTCATCCCCTGAAATCCCATTTATGGGCTCCTCTCCTTATGAATTCACGCCCTAAAAGCTCATTTGCGTGCTGTCTAATTAACTCAGCCCCTAAAATCCCTTTTTTGGGCTCCTCTTCTTATTAATTCACACTCTGGCAGCTCGTTTGCACCCTGTCTCGTTATCTCATCCCATTAAAACCCTTTTCTGGGCTCCTCTTCTTATTAATTCACACCCTTGCAGCTCGTTTATGCACTGCCTCGTTAACTCATCCCCTAAAATCCCTTTTTGGGGCTCCTCTTCTTATTAATTCACACCCTTGCAGCTCGTTTATGTGCTGCCTCGTTATCTCATCCCATAAAATCCCTTTTTTGGGCTCCTTTCCTCATTAATTCACACCCTACCTCTTCGTTTGCACCCTGTCTCATTAACTCATCCTTTAAAAGCCTGTTTATGGGCTTCTCTCCTTATGAATTCACGCCCTAAAAGCTCATTTCCATGCTGTCTAATTAACTCATCCCCTAAAATCCCTTTTTGGGGCTCCTCTTCTTATTAATTCACACCCTAATGGGCCGTTTGCACCCTGTCTCGTTAACTCGTCCCCTAAAATCCCTTCTTGGGGCTCCTTTCCTCATTAATTCACACCCTACCTCCTCGTTTGCACACGGTCTCGTTAACTCATCCCCTAAAATCCCTTTTTTGGGCTCCTCTCCCTGTTAATTCACACCCTACCTCCTCGTTTGCACACGGTCTCGTTAACTCATCCCTTAAAATCCCATTTATGGGCTCCTCTCCTTATGAATTCACACCCTAAAAGCTCATTTCCGTGCTGTCTAATTAACTCATCCCCTAAAATCCCTTTTTGGGGCTCCTCTTCTTATTAATTCACACCCTAACGGGCCGTTTGCACCCAGTCTCGTTAACTCATCCCCTAAAATCCCTTTTTTGGGCTCCTTTCCTCATTAATTCACACCCTACCTCCTCGTTTGCACACGGTCTCGTTAACTCATCCCTTAAAACCCCATTTATGGGCTCCTCTCCTTATGAATTCACCCCCTAAAAGCTCATTTGTGTGCTGTCTAATTAACTCATCCCCTAAAATCCCATTTATGGGCTCCTCTCCTTAAGAATTCACACCCTAAAAGCTCATTTGCGTGCTGTCTAATTAACTCATCCCCTAAAATCCCATTTTTGGGCTCCTCTCCCTATTAATTCACACCCTAACTCCTCGTTTGCGCCCTGACTCGTTATCTCATCCCATAAAAACCCGTTTATGGGCTCCTCTCCTTAAGAATTCACACCCTAAAAGCTCATTTGCGTGCTGTCTAATTAACTCATCCCCTAAAATCCCTTTTTGGGGCTCCTCTTCTTATTAATTCACACCCTAACGGGCCGTTTGCACCCTGTCTCGTTAACTCGTCCCCTAAAATCCCTTCTTGGGGCTCCTTTCCTCATTAATTCACACCCTACCTCCTCGTTTGCACACGATCTCGTTAACTCATCGCATAAAACCCCGTTTATGGGCTCCTCTCCCTATTAATTCACACCCTACCTCCTCGTTTGCACACAGTCTCGTTAACTCATCCCCTAAAGTCCCTTTTTGGGGCTCCTTTCCTTATTAATTCACACCCTAACAGCTCGTTTGCACACAGTCTCGTTAACTCATCCCTTAAAACCCCATTTATGGGCTCCTCTCCCTATTAATTCACACCCTACCTCCTCGTTTGCACACGGTCTCGTTAACTCATCTCCTAAAATCCCTTTTTGGGGCTCCTTTCCTTATTAATTCACACCCTACCTCCTCGTTTGCGCCCTGACTCGTTAACTCATCCCATAAAAACCCGTTTATGGGCTCCTCTCCTTAAGAATTCACACCCTAAAAGCTCATTTGCGTGCTCTCTAATTAACTCATCCTCTAAAATCCCTTTTTTGGGCTCCTCTTCTTATTAATTCACACCCTTGCAGCTCGTTTATGCGCTGCCTCGTTATCTCATCCCATAAAAACCCATTTTTGGGCTCCTTTCCCTATTCATTCCCACCCTCCCAGCTCGTTTGCCTGCGATCTCGTTATCTCATCCCCTAAGACCTCGGAAACGACGTCCGATGACCCTTCCCGATTCCTCTTTCCTTCCCGCCAGAGATCAACGACCGGGACCAGAAGCTCCACGCGCTCAAGGACGTTCTGCGCAAGTTCCCCAAGGAGAACTACGAGGTCTTCAAATACGTCATCGGCCACTTGAACAAGTAGGTCTTGGGGCTTCCTGGGATCTCGGGGGGCTTCGGAGACCCCCCAGAACCCACCTTTTGGACCAGCTCCTCCAGTCCATCAACCCAACCCTTGCATGGGGACCAAATCCTCTTCCCAAAATCCACGGCTGAACGTTGGTTGAAGGCCTCCAGGGATGGAGGCTCCACCCCAGCCCTGGGCAGCTTCTGCCTGGCCTTCACCCTCTTCCCATGATGGAATTTTTCCGATTTGAACCTCTCCTGGTGCAACTCGAGGATTTCTCACCTACTGGGAGAAGATCCCTGCGCCCACCTCCCCGCAAGCTCCTTTCGAGGAGCTGCAGAGCACGATGAGGGTTCTCCTCAGTCAGGTCCTTCAGCTCCTCTCAGAACCCAGGTTCTCCAGACCCTTCCCCACCTTCATTCCCTTCTCCAGAAGCACCTCAGGACCTTGAGGGCTTTCAAGGGGCCTGAAACTGAACCGAGATTTGAGACCAAGGCCGAACGCCGGGTCCTGCCCTCGGGTACAACAACCCCGGGCAGCTCCTGCGAGGAGGAGAGCGTCTGGAAAGGGCCCTGGAGGAGAAGGACCTGGGGGGGTCGGTGGGACACAAGCCAGCAGGGGCCCAGGGGGCCAAGAAGGCCAAGGGCATCTTGGCTTGGAGCAGCCCCCAGGGAGGTTCTTCTCCCTCGGCCTCTGGGGAGACCCGACCTCGAATCCTGGGGGCAGCTCTGGGCCCCGAGGAGAACCTGGAGGGCCTGGAGCCTCCGGAGAAGAGCCCGGAGCTGGGGAAGGGGCTGGAGAAGAAGAGGAGCGGCTGAGGGAGCTGGAGAAGAGGAGGCCGAGGGGAGAGCTCGTTGCTCTCTCCAACTCCCTGCGAGGAGGTTGTGGAGAGGAGGGAGCTGGGCTCTTCTCCCGAGGGGACAGGACGAGGGGGAACGGCCTCCAGCTCCACCCGGGGAGCCTCAGATGGGACATCAAGAGAAGATTCTTCATGGAAAGGGTCATCGGGCCCTGGAACAGGGAGGGGGTTGAGTCCCCAACCCTGGAGGGTTTAAGGGGCGGGTGGACGAGGTGCTGAGGGACACGGGTCAGTGATTGATGGGGACGGTTGGACTCGATGACCCGTTGGGTCTCTTCCAACCTGGTGCTTCTCTGATTCTAAGGCTGCTGGTGGCCTTCTTGGCCTACGGCTCATCCTCTCCTCCGTCCTCTCCCGCAGGGTGAGCCACAACCACCGGGTGAACCTGATGACCAGCGAGAACCTCTCCATCTGCTTCTGGCCCACCTTGATGCGCCCCGACTTCAGCACGATGGACGCCCTGACGGCCACGCGCACCTACCAGACAATCATCGAACTCTTCATCCAGCAGTGCCCCTTCTTTTTCTACAACCGCCCCATCCTCGAGCCGCCCAACGCCGCTCCGGCCTCGCCCTCGGCCGCTCTTCCCGCCGCCCCCTTCCTTCCCGCCGCCGTGCCGCCTCCGCCGCCGCCACCGCCGCCGCCGTCTCCTCCTCGGACCCCTCCGCCCTCCTCGCCGCACTCGCCCGTCCAGCCGCTCGTCCCGGCGCCGCTCCCCGCCGAGCAGCACCCGCTGTGAGCCGCCGGCCGCGGCCCAACCGGAAGCAGATCTCGGGCTCGCCGGCTCCCATGCCGACGCCGACGCCGCCGGACACGGGGGGCTCCTCCGCGAGGACCTTTTTGGGCTTGGAGAGAAGGAGCGGAGCCGGTGGGGCCCTGGGAGGCCGGACGCCTCTCCGGCCGCCCCCCAAGACTTCACGGCTTGGCCTCGGTGCCGCCGAAACCCCCTTCCTCTTCGCATCCCACGGGCCGCGGCGGCGGCTGAAGTTCAGCTGAGGGGGCTCGAGGTTGGGGTGGGCCACCGGGGCCTGGTCCTCGTGCCAAGAGGGGTGTGAGGGGCCACCCAAGGCTCATCCAGGGGCCTGAGGTTCATCCCGTGTGGTCAAGCGTGGCTTGAGGTTCGTCCAGCGTGGCCTCAGGTTCATCCCCCACCCCCTGGAGCGTCCCAGGACTCAGCCGAGATGACCCGAGGAAGAAGAGGAGGCCGAGGGGAGAGCTCGTTGCTCTCTCCAACTCCCTGCGAGGAGGTTGTGGAGAGGAGGGAGCTGGGCTCTTCTCCCAAGGGGACAGGACGAGGGGGAACGGCCTCCAGCTCCACCCGGGGAGCCTCAGATGGGACATCAAGAGAAGATTCTTCACGGAAAGGGTCATCGGGCACTGGAACAGGGAGGGGGTTGAGTCACGTTCCCTGGAGGGTTGAAGGGACGGGTGGACGAGGTGCTGAGGGACGCGGGTCAGTGATTGATGGGGACGGTTGGACTCGATTTGGTGGGTCTCTTCCAACCTGGTGATTCTATGATTCATCCACCACCATCTGGAGCACCTCAAGCCTCATCTGAGATGGTCCGAGGCTCATCCAGCACCACCTGGAGCACCTCAAGCTTCATCCGAGATGGTCCGAGGCTCCTCCAGCACCACCTGGAGCACCTCAAGCTTCATCTGAGATGGTCCGAGGCTCCTCCAGCACCACCTGGAGCACCTCAAGACTCATCTGAGATGGTCTGAGGCTCATCCAGCACCACCTGGAGCTCCTCAAGCTTCATCCGAGATGGTCTGAGGCTCCTCCAGCACCACCTGGAGCACCTCAAGCTTCATCTGAGATGGTCCAAGGCTCCTCCAGCACCACCTGGAGCACCTCAAGACTCATCTGAGATGGTCTGAGGCTCATCCAGCACCACCTGGAGCTCCTCAAGCTTCATCCGAGATGGTCTGAGGCTCCTCCAGCACCACCTGGAGCACCTCAAGACTCATCTGAGATGGTCTGAGGCTCATCCGAGATGGTCCAAGGCTCCTCCAGCACCACCTGGAGCACCTCAAGCTTCATCCGAGATGGTCCGAGGCTCATCCAGCACCACCTGGAGCACCTCAAGCTTCATCTGAGATGGTCCGAGGCTCCTCCAGCACCACCTGGAGCACCTCAAGCCTCCTCCCCGCTGCCTCCTGGCCGGACTCGGTGGCTCCAGCCCTCTCCGCAGCTCCTGGCGTGAAGCACTTGGGGGCTTTGGATCTTCTGCCCCCTCCCCGCTTTGGCCTTTCTCTCCGGCAAAGCCGGCGCTGATTTTTGGGGTAAGAAAACCAGAATTTGGCTGCAGCGAGGACGCCTGGAGCCCCCGGGAAAGGGGGTTTTGGGGGGGGGGGGGGGGTGCTCAGCCCTGGGTTCCCCCCCCCAGTGCTCCCAGTAGCCGGGTGGCTTGGAACTGGTTTCTCACGGTACCAACTGGGAGGCTCCTCCCAGGTCTCTTCGCACTTTAAGACGCCCCAAAACTAGGGCCCTGGTATCAAAAAGAGCTCAAAGCCCCCCAAAAAATCACCTCCCCCCCCCCAAAAAACCATCCGAAAGGGCTCGTTTCACCCCAATTCCTCCAGGTTTGGGTTTTAGAAGGGAACGGGGGGGGCTGGGTTTGAAGAAAAATGGGTTAAAAAAAAAATTCAAAAAGAAGAAAAAAGGAAAAAAAATGGGAAAGAAAAAAAAATCAAAAAGAAGAAAATGGGAAAGAAAAAAAATTAAAAGGAAGAAAATGGAAAAGGAAAAAAATTCAAGAAGAAAATGGAAAAGAAGAAAAAAATTTAAAAAAAGAAGAAAAGTCCAAAAGAAGGAAGAAAAATAGAAGGGGAAGAACAGGAAAGGAGGAAAAAAAAGAAAGAGGAGGAAGAAATGCGGAAAAGGAGGGGAAAAAAATCAAAAGGAGCAAGAAAAACAGAAGAGGAGGAGAGAAACTGAGAAAAGGAGGGGGAAAAAATGAAAAAGGAGGAAAAAAATGTGGTAAAGGAGGAAAAAAAAGGATAAAAAGCAGAAAAGGAGGGGAAAAAAGCAGAAAATGAAGAAAAAAAACAGAAAAAGAAGGAAAAAAACAGAAAAGGAAGAAAAAAAAACAGAAAAGGAGGAAAAAACCCAGAAAAGGAAGGAAAAAAAACAGAAAAGGAGGAAAAAACCCAGAAAAGGAAGAAAAAAACCCAGAAAAGGAAGAAAAAAGCCCAGAGAAAGAGCAAATAAACCCAGAAAAGGAGGAAAAAAACCCAAGAAAGGAAGAAAAATCCTGTTCTCCCCCCCCGATTGTTGCTGCGGAAGGTTTTTTGCCGTGAAAAACAGGGATTTTGGAGCTTTTTGGTGCGGCCGGAGGAGCCTGGGCTGGGGGGAAGGTTGTTTCTTCAGTGCTGGCCGAGGCTTTGGGGCCAAAAAAAGCAGAATTGGGTGGGAATCGAGCCCCAAAGGGGGCGAAAAGCCCCGTTTCCCACCCCCCCCCCGGCGATTTTGGGTCCAAACGGCCGGTTTTGGGGATTTTCTTGCCCCGGGGGTTTGGGATTTTTCGCCGTTGGGTGGCGCGGGGCGAGGGCAGGACCTAAGTTATTGTTTCGAGAGGAAAAAAATGTGACTTTTTTGGCCCCCCCCGACCCCTCCCTGTACATTAAACCCTCAACCGACCACAAGAAACTCAACTGAGCGCGGTGAGTGGGGAAAAGGGAACTGGGATTCGTCCCTGGGACAAGCGAGACCCGGGGAGGGGGGTTAGTGGGTGGTTTGACCCCCTTAGGTGGCAAAATGGGATGGAAAGGTCGCAAAATGGGGTGAAAAGGTCACAAAATGGGATGGAAAGGTCACAAAATGGGATGAAAAGGTCACAAAATGGGAGGAAAAGGTCACAAAATGGGATGAAAAGGTCGCAAAATGGGATGAAAAGGTCGCAAAATGGGATGAAAAGGTCACAAAATAGGAGGAAAAGGTCACAAAATGGGAGGAAAAGGTCGAAAATGGGATGAAAAGGTCACAAAATGGGATGAAATGGTCACAAAATGGGGTGAAAAGGTCCAAAATGGGATGAAAAGGTACAAAATGGGATGAAATGGTCACAAAATGGGGTGAAATGGTCACAAAATGGGGTGAAAAGGTCACAAAATGGGGTGAAATGGTCACAAAATGGGGTGAAAAGGTCACAAAATGGGGTGAAATGGTCACAAAATGGGGTGAAATGGTCACAAAATGGGGTGAAAAGGTCCAAAATGGGATGGAAAGGTCACAAAAAGGGATGGAAATGTCACAAAATGGGGTGAAATGGCCCCAAAATGGGATGAAACGGTCCAAAACGGGATGAAAAGGTCAGAAAATAGCATGAAAAGGTCCAAAATGGGACCCCTACTAGACCACCCAGGGAACCCTTTATGGCCTTCTAGGACCCCAGGGAACCCTCTAGAGCCCCCAGGGACCCGTTTAGGACCTTCTAGGACCCCCAAGAACCCTCTAGACCCCCTTAAACCTCTTTAGGGCCTTCTAGGACCCTTCTAGGACCCCCAAGAACCCTCTAGACCCCCTTAAACCTCTTTAGGGCCTTCTAGGACCCCCAAGAACCCTCTAGACCCCTGCTAAAGCCCCTTTAGGGCCTTCTAGGACCCTTCTCAAAGCCCCAGGAACCCTCTAGACGCCCCTTAAACCCCTTTAGGGCCTTCTAGGACCCTTCTTGGACCCCCAAGGACCCTCTAGACCCCCCTGGATCCCCTTTAGGGCCTTCTAGGACCCTTCTAGGACCCCCAGGAACCCTCTAGACCCCCCTTAAACCCCTTTAGGGCCTTCTAGGACCCTTCTCGGACCCCCAAGAACCCTCTAGAGCCCCCCTTAAACCTCTTTAGGGCCTTCTAGGACCCTTCTCTGACCCTCACGAACCCTCTAGACCCCCCCTTAAACCCCTTTAGGGCCTTCTAGGACCCCCAAGAACCCTCTAGACCCCCCCCTTAAACCCCTTTAGGGCCTTCTAGGACCCCCAAGAACCCTCTAGACCCCCTTAAACCTCTTTAGGGCCTTCTAGGAACCTTCTAGGACCCCCAAGAACCTTCTAGACCCCCCTTAAACCCCTTTAGGGCCTTCTAGGAACCTTCCCGGACCCCCAAGAACCCTCTAGACCCCCCCTTAAACCTCTTTAGGGCCTTCTAGGACCCCCAAGAACCCTCTAGACCCCCCTTAAACCTCTTTAGGGCCTTCTAGGAACCTTCTAGAACCCCCAGGAACCATCTAGACCCCCCCTTAAACCCCTTTAGGGCCTTCTAGGACCCCCAAGAACCTTCTAGACCCCCCTGGAACCCCTTTAGGGCCTTCTAGGAACCTTCTAGGACCCCCACAAACCCTCTAGACCCCCCTTAAACCTCTTTAGGGCCTTCTAGGACCCTTCTCGGACCCCCAAGAACCTTCTAGACCCCCCTTAAACCTCTTTAGGGCCCTTCTAGGACCCCCACGAACCATCCAGACCCCCCTTAAACCTCTTTAGGGCCTTCTAGGACCCTTCTAGGACCCCCAAGAACACTCTAGACCCCCCTGGAACCCCTTTAGGGCCTTCTAGGAACCTTCCCGGACCCCCAAGAACCCTCTAGACCCCCCCTTAAACCTCTTTAGGGCCTTCTAGGACCCCCAAGAACCCTCTAGACCCCCCTTAAACCCCTTTAGGGCCTTCTAGGACCCTTCCCAGACCCCCAAGAACCCTCTAGACCCCCCCTTAAACCTCTTTAGGGCCTTCTAGGACCCCCAAGAACCTTCTAGACCCCCCTTAAACCTCTTTAGGGCCTTCTAGGACCCTTCTAGGACCCCCACAAACCCTCTAGACCGCCCCTTAAACCTCTTTAGGGCCTTCTAGGAACCTTCTAGGACCCCCAAGAACCTTCTAGACCCCCCTTAAACCCCTTTAGGGCCTTCTAGGACCCCCAAGAACCCTCTAGAGCCCCCCTTAAACCTCTTTAGGGTCTTCTAGGACCCCCAAGAACCTTCTAGACACCCCTTAAACCTCTTTAGGGCCTTCTAGGACCCTTCTAGGACCCCCAGGAACCCTCTAGACCCCCCTTAAACCTCTTTAGGGCCTTCTAGGAACCTTCTAGGACCCCCAAGAACCTTCTAGACCCCCCTTAAACTCCTTTAGGGCCTTCTAGGACCCTTCTAGGACCCCCAAGAACCCTCTAGAGCCCCCCTTAAACCTCTTTAGGGCCTTCTAGGACCCTTCTAGGACCCCCAAGAACCCTCTAGAGCCCCCCTTAAACCCCTTTAGGGTCTTCTAGGACCCCCAAGAACCTTCTAGACACCCCTTAAACCTCTTTAGGGCCTTCTAGGACCCTTCTCGGACCCCCAGGAACCCTCTAGACCCCCTGGAACCCCTTTAGGGCCTTCTAGGACCCTTCTCGGACCCCCAAGAACCCTCTAGAGCCCCCCTCAAACCCCTTTAGGGCCTTCTAGGACCCCCAAAAACCCTCTAGACCCCCCTGGAACCCCTTTAGGGCCTTCTAGGAACCTTCTAGGACCCCCAAGAACCTTCTAGACCCCCCTTAAACCCCTTTAGGGCCTTCTCGGACCCCCCAGTGAGGGGGATGGGATTGGGGGGGGGCGATAGGATTAGGGGGTCAGCGCCCTCCAAGCTTCAAAAAAACCCCCAAACCACCTCTTTTTGTCCCCAAAATGGCACTTTATGGGGGGGGGGGGGTGTCACCAACAGCAAATTGAGGCTCTGCTCACCCTCAGTTCCCCCCCCCCAGCAAGGTGTGTGACCCCCCCCCTCCCCCCCAGGTGTGTCCCCCCCCTCCAGGTGTGTCCCCCACCTCCAGGTGTGTGTCCCCCCCCCCTCAGAGCTCGTCCTCCAGGCCGTCCCCCCCCTCCTCGTCGTCGTCCCCCCCCCCCCTCGAGCTCCCAGTCCCCCCGCAGGACGCAGTGGGGGCGCACGAAGACGCCGTAGCCGGGGGGGCACTCGAAGTAGCGGCGGCCGCCGACGCTGCGGGGGGGGGGGAAACAATAAAAAAAAAATAATTAGAGGGGGCTCAAAGGAGAACGGGCCCCCCAAAACTGAGAAAGAGCCCCCCCAAATGAGGGAAAGAGCCCCCACAAAACAGAGAAAGAGGCCCCCCCAAAAGAGGGAATGAGCCCCCCCCCAAAACATGGAAAGAGCCCCCCCCAAGAGGAAAGAGCCCCCCCAAAGAGGGAAAGAGCCCCCCCCCAAAAAGAGGGAAAGGGCCCCCCGCAAAGAGAGGGAAAGAGCCCCCCCCAAAAAGAGGGAAAGCCCCCCCCAAACAAGGAAAGAGCCCCCCCAAAGAGAGAAAGAGCCCCCCCTCAAACGAGGGAAAGAGCCCCCCCCCAAAAAGAGGGAATGAGCCCCCCCCAAAACATGGAAAGAGCCCCCCCCCAAAGAGGGAAAGGGCCCCCCCCAAAACATGGAAAGAGCCCCCCCCCCCCAAAAAGAGGGAAAGAGCCCCCCCCAAGGAGGAAAGGGCCCCCCCCCAAGGAGGAAAGGGCCCCCCCCCCAAAAAAAGAGGGAATGAGCCCCCCCAAAACATGGAAAGAGCCCCCCCCAAGGAGGAAAGGGCCCCCCCCCCCAGGAGGAAAGGGGCCCCCCCAAAGAGGGAAAGAGCCCCCCCCAAAGAGGGAAAGGCCCCCCCCCCAAAAAGAGGGAATGAGCCCCCCCCAAAACATGGAAAGAGCCCCCCCAAAGAGGGAAAGAGCCCCCCCCCCAAGGAGGAAAGGCCCCCCCCCCCCCGAGGAGGAAAGGGCCCCCCCCAAAGAGGGAAAGAGCCCCCCCCAAAGAGGAAAGGGCCCCCCCCCCCCAAGAGGGAAAGGCCCCCCCCCCCCCCAAGAGGGAAAGGGCCCCCCCCAAAGAGGGAAAGGGCCCCCCCCAAAGAGGAAAGAGCCCCCCCCAAAAAGAGGGAATGAGCCTCCCCCAAAGAGGGAAAGGGGCCCCCCCAAAAAGAGGGAATGAGCCTCCCCCCCCAAAACATGGAAAGAGCCCCCCCCCAAGGAGGAAAGGGGCCCCCCCAAAGAGGAAAGAGCCCCCCCCAAAAAGAGGGAATGAGCCTCCCCCAAAGAGGGAAAGGGGCCCCCCCAAAAAGAGGGAATGAGCCTCCCCCCCCAAAACATGGAAAGAGCCCCCCCCCAAGGAGGAAAGGGGCCCCCCCAAAGAGGAAAGAGCCCCCCCCAAAAAGAGGGAATGAGCCTCCCCCAAAGAGGGAAAGGGGCCCCCCCAAAAAGAGGGAATGAGCCTCCCCCCCCAAAACATGGAAAGAGCCCCCCCCCAAGGAGGAAAGGGGCCCCCCCAAAGAGGAAAGGGGCCCCCCCAAAGAGGGAAAGAGCCCCCCCCCCAAGGAGGAAAGGGGCCCCCCCAAAGAGGGAAAGGGGCCCCCCCCCAAAGAGGGAAAGGGCCCCCCCCAAAGAGGAAAGGGGCCCCCCCACCTTCCATCGTGTCGCCCCACGGGGTCGTCGCAGCGCAGGCCGACCCAGAGCCCCGGCTTGAAGGACGTTTCACCTGGGGGGGGACAGTTGGGGACACGGGGGGACAAAGGGGGGGGTTGGGGACCCTTGGGGACACCGGGGGGTGAGGGGCAGGGGGTGACAGGGGACAAAGGGGGGGTTGGGGACACTTGGGGACACTGGGGGGTGAGGGGCAGGGGGTGAGAGGGGACAAAGGGGGGGTTGGGGACACTGGGGGCCAAGGGGTCGGGGACAAAGGGGGGGTTGGGGACACTGGGGCCAAGGGGTTGGGGACAAAGAGGGGGTTGGGACACTTGGGGACACTGGGGGCTGAGGGGTCGGGGACAAAGGGGGTGTTGGGGACACTCGGGGACACTGGGGGCCGAGGGGCAGGGGGTGAGAGGGGACAAAGGGGGGTTGGGGACACTTGGGGACACTGGGGGCCGAGGGGCAGGGGGTGAGAGGGGACAAAGGGGGGGTTGGGGACACTGGGGGCCAAGGGGCAGGGGGCGAGGGGGGACAAAGGGGGGGTTGGGGACAAAGGGGGGGTTGGGGACACTTGGGGACACTGGGGGCCGAGGGGCAGGGTGTGAGAGGGGACAAAGGGGGGTCTGGGGCCACTGGGGGCTGAGGGGTTGGGGACAAAGGGGGGGTTGGGGACACTTGGGGCTGAGGGGCAGGGGGTGAGGGGGGACAAAGAGGGGGGTTGGGGACCCTTGGGGACACTGGGGGGTGAGGGCTTGGGGACAAAGCGGGGGTTGGGGCCACTGGGGGCCGAGAGGTCGAGGCCAAGGGGGCACCAAGCGGGGCTGGGGGACCCTCGAGGGCCACTCACCCACGTAGGCGACGGTGGCGCGGTGACAAGGCCGTCCCTCGAGCCGGACCCAGCAGCGGCCGCCGGGCACGATGGCGGCTGCTCGGGCCTCGTCCTGCGCCCGGAGCTGCTGCTGCTGCTCCCGCTGCTGCGGCCGCCGCGACACGTCGAAGCGGCCCAGGCGGCGCTGGCGCAGGAAGGAGCGAAGGGACTCTGGGGACAAGGGACCGCGCGGTGGCACCTGCGTGGAGGCATCGAGGCTGCTGGCACCTCCGCGGAACCCAGGGGGAGGGAGCTGGGGGGGGCGCTGAGGGGACAGGAGGCACCGTGGTGGCACCTAGGGGGGTCTGAGGAGACAGGAGGCACCGTGGTGGCTCCTAGGTGGGGTCTGAGGGGACAGGAGGCACCGTGGTGGCACCTAGGGGGGGTCTGAGGGGACAGGAGGCACCGTGGTGGCTCCTAGGTGGGGTCTGAGGGGACAGGAGGCACCGTGGTGGCACCTAGGGGGGGTCTGAGGGGACAGGAGGCACCGTGGTGGCACCTAGGGGGGGTCTGAGGGGACAACAGGCACCGTGGTGGCAACTGGGGGGGGTCTGAGGGGACAACAGGCACCGTGGTGGCACCTAGAGGGGGTCTGAGGGGACAGGAGGCACCGTGGTGGCTCCTAGGGGGGTGTCTGAGGGGACAGGAGGCACCGTGGTGGCTCCTAGGAGGGGTCTGAGGGGACAACAGGCACCGTGGTGGCACCTAGAGGGGGTCCGAGGGGTCAGGACGCACCGTGGTGGCACCTAGGGGGGGTCTGAGGGGACAACAGGCACCGTGGTGGCACCGTGGTGGCACCTAGGGGGGGTCTGAGGGGACAACAGGCACCGTGGTGGCACCTAGAGGGGGTCTGAGGGGACAGGAGGCACCGTGGTGGCACCTAGAGGGGGTCTGAGGGGACAGGAGGCACCGTGGTGGCACCTAGCGGGGGTCTAAGGGGACAGGAGGCACCGTGGTGGCACCTGGGGGGGGTCTGAGGGGACAGAAGGCACCGTGGTGGCACCTAGAGGGGGTCTGAGGGGACAGGAGGCACCGTGGTGGCACCGTGGTGGCACCTAGGGGGGGTCTGAGGGGACAGGAGGCACCGTGGTGGCACCTAGGGGGGGTCTGAGGGGACAGGAGGCACCGTGGTGGCACCTAGAGGGGGTCTGAGGGGACAGGAGGCACCGTGGTGGCACCTAGGGGGGGTCTGAGGGGACAGGAGGCACCGTGGTGGCACCTAGGGGGGCGTCTGAGAGGACAGGAGGCACCGTGGTGGCACCGTGGTGGCACCTAGGGGGGGTCTGAGGGGACAGGAGGCACCGTGGTGGCACCTAGGGGGGGTCTGAGGGGACAGGAGGCACCGTGGTGGCACCTAGGTGGGGTCTGAGGGGACAGGAGGCACCGTGGTGGCACCTAGCAGGGGGCTGAGGGGACAGGTGGCACCGTGGTGGCACCTAGAGGGGGTCTGAGGGGACAGGAGGCACCGTGGTGGCACCGTGGTGGCACCTAGGGGGGGTCTGAGGGGACAGGAGGCACCGTGGTGGCACCTAGGGGGGCTCTGAGGGGACAGGAGGCACCGTGGTGGCACCTAGGGGGGCTCTGAGGGGACAACAGGCACCGTGGTGGCACCTAGAGGGGGTCTGAGGGGACAGGAGGCACCGTGGTGGCACCTAGAGGGGGTCTGAGGGGACAGGAGGCACCGTGGTGGCACCTAGGGGGGGTCTGAGGGGACAGGAGGCACCGTGGTGGCACCTGGGGGGGGTCTGAGGGGACAGGAGGCACCGTGGTGGCACCTAGGGGGGATCTGAGGGGACAGGAGGCACCGTGGTGGCACCTAGGGGGGATCTGAGGGGACAGGAGGCACCGTGGTGGCTCCTAGGGGGGTGTCTGAGGGGACAGGAGGCACCGTGGTGGCACCTAGGGGGGGTCTGAGGGGACAGGAGGCACCGTCATGGCTCCTAGGAGGGGTCTGAGGGGACAACAGGCACCGTGGTGGCACCTAGAGGGGGTCCGAGGGGACAGGACGCACCGTGGTGGCACCTAGGGGGGGTCTGAGGGGACAACAGGCACCGTGGTGGCACCGTGGTGGCACCTAGGGGGGGTCTGATGGGACAGGAGGCACCGTGGTGGCACCTAGAGGGGGGCTGAGGGGACAGGAGGCACCATGGTGGCACCTAGGGGGGGTCTGAGGGGACAGGAGGCACCGTGGTGGCACCTAGAGCGGGTCTGAGGGGACAGGAGGCACCGTGGTGGCACCTAGGGGGGGTCTGAGGGGACAGGAGGCACCGTGGTGGCACCGAGGGGGGGTCTGAGGGGACAGGAGGCACCGTGGTGGCACCTGGGGGGGGTCTGAGGGGACAGGAGGCACCGTGGTGGCAGCTAGGGGGTGGCTGAGGGGACAGGAGGCACCGTGGTGGCACCTAGGGGGTGGCTGAGGGGACAGGAGGCACCGTGGTGGCACCTAGGGGGTGGCTGAGGGGACAGGAGGCACCGTGGTGGCACCTAGGGGGTGGCTGAGGGGACAGGAGGCACCGTGGTGGCACCTAGAGCGGGTCTGAGGGGACAGGAGGCACCATGGTGGCACCTAGGGGGGGTCTGAGGGGACAGGAGGCACCGTGGTGGCACCTAGGGGGGGTCTGAGGGGACAACAGGCACCGTGGTGGCACCTGGGGGGGGTCTGAGGGGACAGGAGGCACCGTGGTGGCAGCTAGGGGGTGGCTGAGGGGACAGGAGGCACCGTGGTGGCACCTAGGGGGTGGCTGAGGGGACAGGAGGCACCGTGGTGGCACCTAGGGGGTGGCTGAGGGGACAGGAGGCACCGTGGTGGCACCTAGGGGGTGGCTGAGGGGACAGGAGGCACCGTGGTGGCACCTAGAGCGGGTCTGAGGGGACAGGAGGCACCATGGTGGCACCTAGGGGGGGTCTGAGGGGACAGGAGGCACCGTGGTGGCACCTAGGGGGGGTCTGAGGGGACAGGAGGCACCGTGGTGGCACCTAGGGGGGGTCTGAGGGGACAGGAGGCACCGTGGTGGCACCTAGGGGGTGTCTGAGGGGACAGGAGGCACCGTGGTGGCACCTGGGGGGGGTCTGAGGGGACAGGAGGAACCGTGGTGGTTCCTAGGGGGGGTCCGAGGGGACAGGAGGCACCGTGGTGGCACCTGGGGGGGGTCTGAGGGGACAGGAGGCACCGTGGTGGCACCTGGGGGGGCCTGAGGGGACAGGGAGGGGACGGTGGCCTCACCGGAGCGCTGGTCGTAGTCGCTGTCGGGCATCTCGTATTTTTCCACCTTCGAGAGGTCCTCGAAGAGCCCGGCGGGTGCCCCGCTCCGGTCGATCACCTGGGGGTGAGGGGGGGGAAACGGGGGTCACCGGGGCCCCCCAGATCGATTTTGGGGTGAAAACCAGGGAAAACGGGACAAGGAGGGGGGGGAAAGAGCGAGTTCTGGGGGGAAAAGAAGGGAATTTGGGGTCTGGAGGGGTCCAGGGTCTGATCTGGGGGGGCAAGGAGGGGGACTCACAAGTTTTGGGGTGAGAAACAGGGAATTAGGGTGTCTGAAGGGGTCCAGGGTCTGATTTTGGGGGGCAAGGAGGGGGACTCATGAGTTTTGGGGTGAGAAACAGGGAATTGGGGTGTCTGGAGGGCTCCAGAGTCTCATTTTGGGGTGCAGGGAGGGGGATCCCTAAGTTTTGGGGTGAGAAACAGGGAACTGGGGGGTCTGGAAGGGTCCGGAGTCTGATTTTGGGGTGCAGGGAGGGGGATTCATGAGTTTTGGAGTGAGAAACAGGGAACTGGGGGTCTGGAGGGGTCCAGGGTCTGATTTTGGGGGGCAAGGAAGGGGGATCCCTAAGTTTTGGGGTGAGAAAGAGCGAAGTGGGGTGCAGCAGGGTCCGATTTTGGAGCGGAGGCCGGGGTGGGGGGATCCCGAGCCCCATTTTGGGGTGCACGGGGGGTTTTGGGGGGCAGGGGGGGAGACCCACGTGCAGGCGGCAGCCGTCGGTGACGGGGTAGGAGGCGAGCGAGGCGGCGTCGCTGTCGAGGCGGGCGAGGAGCTGCTCCTCGGGGCTGTAGAGCTCCAGGTCCATCGCGGCCGCCGGGCTGCCCACCACCAGCTCCAGCTTGCCCTGCGCCACGGGGAGCCGGCCTTGGGATCCGGGGATCCAGCCCGGGGATCCAGCCCGCGGATCCAGGGATCCGGGACGCGGGGAGCCAGCCCTGGGAGCCAGCCCCGAGCACTGGGATCCAGTCCTGAGAGCCAGCCCTGAGCTCCAGATCCAGCCCTAGGATCCAGCCCTGAGCTCCAGGGATCTGGTACTGGGGGATCCAGCCCCGAGCACCAGGATCCAGCACTAGGATCCAGCCCTGAGCCCCAGGGATCCGGGACGGGGGGATCCAGCCCTGGGAGCCAGCCCCGAGCACCAGGATCCAGCACCAGGATCCAGCCCTGAGCTCCAGATCCAGCCCTAGGAGCCAGCCCTGAGCTCCAGGGATCCACGACTGGGGGATCCAGCCCTGGGATCCAGCCCCAAGCACCAGGATCCAGCCCTGAGCTCCAGGGATCTGGTACTGGGGGATCCAGCCCTGGGAGCCAGCCCTGAGCCCCAGGGATCCGGGACGGGGGGATCCAGCCCTGGGAGCCAGCCCCGAGCACCAGGATCCAGCCCTGAGCACCAGGATCCAGCCCCGAGCACCAGGATCCAGCACTAGGATCCAGCCCTGAGCCCCAGGGATCCGGGACGGGGGGATCCAGCCCTGGGAGCCAGCCCCGAGCACCAGGAGCCAGCCCTGAGCACCAGGATCCAGCCCCGAGCACCAGGATCCAGCCCTAGGATCCAGCCCTGAGCTCCAGGGATCTGGTACTGGGGGATCCAGCCCTGGGATCCAGCCCCGAGCACCAGGATCCAGCACTAGGATCCAGCCCTGAGCCCCAGGGATCCGGGATGGGGGGATCCAGCCCTGGGAGCCAGCCCCGAGCACCAGGATCCAGCCCTGGGAGCCAGCCCTGAGCTCCAGGGATCCAGGACTGGGGGATCCAGCCCTGGGATCCAGCCCCGAGCACCAGGATCCAGCACCAGGATCCAGCCCTGAGCTCCAGATCCAGCCCTAGGAGCCAGCCCTGAGCTCCAGGGATCCGGCCCTGGGATTCAGCCCCGGGATCCAGCCCTGAGCACCAGACCCAGCCCTGGGATCCTGCCCTGAGCTCCAGGGATCCAGGACTGGGGGATCCAGCTCTGAGCTCCAGGATCCAGCACCGGGATCCAGCCCTGAGCTCCAGGGATCTGGCACTGGGGGATCCAGCCCAGGGGACAAGGGAAGCTTTGAAGAGGCTAGGGATGGGGAAGCTCCGAAGAGCCTAGGGTCACCTCTGTGCCTGGGAAGATCCTGGAACAGATCCTCCTGGAAGCTCGGGTCCTCCTAGAAGCTCCCTAGAAGCTCGGGTCCTCCTAGAGGCTCCCTAGAAGCTCGGGTCCTCCTAGAGGCTCCCTAGAAGCTCGGGTCCTCCTAGAGGCTCCCTAGAAGCTCGGGTCCTCCTAGAAGCTGCCTAGAAGCTCGGGTCCTCCTAGAAGCTGCCTAGAAGCTCGGGTCCTCCTAGAAGCTCCCTAGAAGCTCAGATGCTCCTAGAAGCTCGGGTCCTCCTAGAGGCTCGGGTCCTCCTAGAGGCTCGGGTCCTCCTAGAGGCTCGGGTCCTCCTAGAGGCTCCCTAGAAGCTCAGGTCCTCCTAGCAGCTCGGGTCCTCCTAGAAGCTCAGATGCTCCTAGAAGCTCGGGTCCTCCTAGCGGCTCGGGTCCTCCTAGAGGCTCCCTAGAAGCTCGGGTCCTCCTAGAAGCTCAGACGCTCCTAGAAGCTCCCTAGAAGCTCGGGTCCTCCTAGAGGCTCGGGTCCTCCTAGAGGCTCCCTGGAAGCTCGGGTCCTCCTAGAGGCTCCCTAGAAGCTTGGGTCCTCCTAGCAGCTCCCTAGAAGCTCGGGTCCTCCTAGCAGCTCGGGTCCTCCTAGCAGCTCCCTAGAAGCTCAGATGCTCCTAGAAGCTCGGGTCCTCCTAGCGGCTTGGGTCCTCCTAGAGGCTCCCTAGAAGCTCGGGTCCTCCTAGAAGCTCCCTAGAAGCTCGGGTCCTCCTAGAAGCTCAGATGCTCCTAGAAGCTCGGGTCCTCCTAGAGGCTCAGGTCCTCCTAGAGGCTCCCTAGAAGCTCGGGTCCTCCTAGAGGCTCCCTAGAAGCTCGGGTCCTCCTAGAAGCTCAGATGCTCCTAGAAGCTGCCTAGAAGCTCAGATGCTCCTAGAAGCTCGGGTCCTCCTAGAGGCTCGGGTCCTCCTAGAGGCTCCCTAGAAGCTCGGGTCCTCCTAGAAGCTCCCTAGAAGCTCGGGTCCTCCTAGAAGCTCCCTAGAAGCTCGGGTCCTCCTAGAAGCTCCCTAGAAGCTCGGGTCCTCCTAGAAGCTCCCTAGAAGCTCGGGTCCTCCTAGAACCTCCCTAGAAGCTCGGGTCCTCCTAGAACCTCCCTAGAAGCTCGGGTCCTCCTAGAAGCTCGGGTCCTCCTAGCAGCTCTGCTAAACCCCGTGGAGGTGAAGCCACCACGGGGGCAAGTCCTGTAGGACCAACCTCCTGACTTTCTCGGACGGGGTAACCGCAGCGGTGGACACGGGAAAACCAAGAGGTGGAATCAATGTGGAATTCTGCGAAGCCCTGGACGTGGTTCCTCCACAATATCCTTCTCTCTAGAGCGAGGAGAGATGGGTTGGAACTGTTCAGTGGATAAGAAATCCAGCTAGATGGTCGCATTCCAAGAGGAGACCTCAGAGAAGCTTCCAGAGCCTGAAGGGGCTCCAGGAAAGCTGGGGAGGGGCTGTTCCTCAAGGCTTGAAGAGCCAGGACAGGGGAACAGGGACAAAGCGGAGAGGAGAAGGCTCTGAGGAGACCTCAGAGAAGCTTCCAGAGCCTGAAGGGGCTCCAGGAAAGCCGGAGAGGGGCTGTTCCTCAAGGCTTGAAGAGCCAGGACAGGGGAACGGGGACGAACTGGAGAGGAGAAAGCTCTGAGGAGACATCAGAGAAGCTTCCAGAGCCTGAAGCGGCTCCAGGAAAGCCGGAGAGGGGCCGTTCCTCAAGGCTTGAAGCGCCAGGACAGGGGAACGGGGACGAACTAGAGAGGAGAAGGCTCTGAGGAGACCTCAGAGAAGCTTCCAGAGCCTGAAAGGGCTCCAGGAAAGCTGGAGCCTGGAAACAAGGAGGGATTTCTACCCCCCGGCCCCAGAGGGGCTCGAGGCCGCCTCGGAGGCGCCTTGCAGGCCCCGCTCCAGCGGGAGGCGCCCTGGAAGGTCCCCCCCGGGTCCCGACCCCGCTGCTACCTTGAGCTCGGCGATGCTGAGGTCGCAGTTGAAGCGTCGGAGGGCGCGGAGGCTGCTCAGGGAGCTGGTGACGGAGAGAGACACGGAGCCGGAGCCCGCGCCCAGCACCGCGCCCGCCGCCATGGCGGCCGCCGCTCCCGCCCTCAGGCGCGGGGCTCCGCCCATCACGTGACCAGCGGGGCGGGGCCTCCGCCCCAGCAGCCAATGAGAACGCGGCTCCTCCTACATAGCAACCAATGGGGAGGCGGCTCCTCCTACATCGCAACCAATGGGGAAGCGGCTCCTCCTACATAGCAACCAATGGGGAGGCGGCTCCTCCTACATAGCAACCAATAGGGAGGCGGCTCCTCCTACATAGCAACCAATAGAAAGGCGGCTCCTCCTACATAGCAACCAATAGGGAAGCGGCTCCTCCTCCGTATCAACCAATGGGGCGTGGCCTCCTCCCTAGCAACCGATGGGGCGGGGCCTCCTCCCTAGCAACCAATAGAGAAGAGGCTCCACCTCCCTAGCAACCAAGGGGGCGGGGTCTCCCCCCTAGCAACCAAGGGGGCGGGGCCTCCTCCCTAGCAACCAATAGAGAAGAGGCTCCACCTCCCTAGCAACCAAGGGGGCGGGGCCTCCTCCCTAGCAACCAATAGAGAAGAGGCTCCACCTCCCTAGCAACCAAGGGGGCGGGGTCTCCCCCCTAGCAACCAAGGGGGCGGGGCCTCCTCCCTAGCAACCAATAGAGAAGAGGCTCCACCTCCCTAGCAACCAAGGGGGCGTGGCCTCCTCCCTAGCAACCAAGGGGGCGGGGCCTCCTCCCTAGCAACCAATGGGGAGGCGGCTCCTCCTGTCCCCCAGTTCTCCTCCTTTCCCTCCCAGTTCTCCCAGTTGACCCCCCCAAAGCCCTATCCCAGTGCCCTCAACTGCCTCCCAGTTTGCATTCCCAGTGTTCCCAGTTGCCCCACAGGGTGGCTCTGGTGCCCCCAGTTGCCCTTTCACATCCCCATTTGCCCTGATCCTCCTCCTCCCCCATCCCAGTTCTCTCAGTTGACCCTTCTAGGACCCTTCTAGGACCCCCAAGAATCCTCTAGAGCCCCCTGGGACCTTTCTAGCACCTTCTAGGACCCCAAAGAACCCTCTAGATCCCCCTGAGACCCCCTTAAGACCTTCTAGGACGCCCAGGAACCCTCTAGAACCCCCCTGGGACCCCTCTAGGACCTTCTCGGACCCTTCTCAGACCCCCAGGAACCCTCTAGACGCCCCCTGAGACCCCTTTAGGGTCTTCTAGGACCCCCAGGAACCTTCTAGAGCCCTCAGAGAACCCTTTAGGACCTTCTAGGACCCTTCTCGGACCCCCAGGAACCCTCGAGAGCCCCCTGGGACCCCTTTAGGACCTTATGTCCCCTTCATCCCCGATGTCCCCTTCATCCCCAATGTCCCCCACGTCCCTTCATCCCCGATGTCCCCCACGTCCCTTCATCCCCAATGTCCCCCATATCCCCTTCATCCCCGATGTCCCCCATGTCCCTTCATCCCCGATGTCCCCAGGTCCCTTCATCCCCCATGTCCCCTTCATCCCCTTCATCCCCAATGTCCCCTTCATCCCCAATGTCCCCCACGTCCCTTCATCCCCGATGTCCCCCACGTCCCCTTCATCCCCAATGTCCCCCACGTCCCTTCATCCCCGATGTCCCCCACGTCCCCTTCATCCCCGATGTCCCCCACGTCCCCTTCATCCCCGATGTCCCCTTCATCCCCAATGTCCCCCACGTCCCTTCATCCCCCATGTCCCCTTCATCCCTGATGTCCCCCACGTCCCTTCATCCCTGATGTCCCCAATGTCCCTTCATCCCTGATGTCCCCAATGTCCCCTTCATCCCTGATGTCCCCCATGTCCCTTCATCCCCGATGTCCCCCATGTCCCCTTCATCCCCAATGTCCCCTTCATCCCCAATGTCCCCTTCATCCCCAATGTCCCCCACGTCCCCTTCACCCCAATGTCCCCCACGTCCCCTTCATCCCCAATGTCCCCCACGTCCCTTCATCCCCAATGTCCCCCACGTCCCCTTCATCCCCAATGTCCCCTTCATCCCCAATGTCCCCCACGTCCCCTTCATCCCCCATGTCCCCTTCATCCCCAATGTCCCCCACGTCCCTTCATCCCCAATGTCCCCTTCATCCCCAATGTCCCCCACGTCCCTTCATCCCCGATGTCCCCCACGTCCCCTCATCCCCAATGTCCCCCACGTCCCTTCATCCCCAATGTCCCCTTCATCCCCGATGTCCCCCATGTCCCCTTCATCCCCAATGTCCCCCACGTCCCTTCATCCCCAATGTCCCCTTCATCCCCAATGTCCCCCATGTCCCTTCATCCCCGATGTCCCCCACGTCCCCTTCATCCCCAATGTCCCCACATCCCCTTCATCCCCAATGTCCCCCACGTCCCCTTCATCCCCAATGTCCCCCACGTCCCTTCATCCCCAATGTCCCCCACGTCCCCTTCATCCCCAATGTCCCCCACGTCCCTTCATCCCCAATGTCCCCTTCATCCCCGATGTCCCCCATGTCCCCTTCATCCCCAATGTCCCCCACGTCCCTTCATCCCCAATGTCCCCTTCATCCCCAATGTCCCCCATGTCCCTTCATCCCCGATGTCCCCCACGTCCCCTTCATCCCCAATGTCCCCACATCCCCTTCATCCCCAATGTCCCCCACGTCCCCTTCATCCCCAATGTCCCCCACGTCCCTTCATCCCCAATGTCCCCCACGTCCCCTTCATCCCCAATGTCCCCCACGTCCCTTCATCCCCAATGTCCCCTTCATCCCCGATGTCCCCCATGTCCCTTCATCCCCGATGTCCCCCACGTCCCCTTCATCCCCAATGTCCCCACATCCCCTTCATCCCCAATGTCCCCCACGTCCCCTTCATCCCCGATGTCCCCCACGTCCCCTTCATCCCCAATGTCCCCACATCCCCTTCATCCCCAATGTCCCCCACGTCCCCTTCATCCCCAATGTCCCCCACGTCCCCTTCATCCCCAATGTCCCCCACGTCCCTTCATCCCCAATGTCCCCTTCATCCCCAATGTCCCCCACGTCCCCTTCATCCCCAATGTCCCCTTCATCCCCAATGTCCCCCGTGTCCCCTTCATCCCCAATGTCCCCTTCATCCCCAATGTCCCCCACGTCCCCTTCATCCCCAATGTCCCCTTCATCCCCGATGTCCCCCACGTCCCCTTCATCCCCAATGTCCCCTTCATCCCCAATGTCCCCCACGTCCCCTTCATCCCCCATGTCCCCTTCATCCCCGAAGTCCCCCTTGTCCCCTTCATCCCCGATGTCCCCTTCATCCCCGATGTCCCCCACGTCCCCTGGGCTCCCCCGTGTCCCCACATCCCCTTCATCCCCAATGTCCCCAATGCCCCCTTCATCCCCAATGTCCCCTTCATCCCCGATGTCCCCCGTGTCCCCGGTGTCCCCCGTCCCCTGCCCTCGCTGCCTCCTCCGCGGGCCCTGGACGCGAGGAGCGTTTCTGGGCCCTGACTCAGTGGAAGGTCCCTCCGGCGCAGCCGGATTTTCTGCCTCCTCGGCACTAATTGTTTCCTCCCCGCTGGGGCCGCGGGCTGGGCCGGATCCTGCTCCCCCATAAATGCGGCTGCGGACCCGCAGCCCGAGCCGTGGGGCCAAGGCGGCCGCGATGGAGCCCGCGGCAGCGCCCGCGGTAGGACACGGCGGGGCCCTGGGGGGGACGGGGAGGGGGGGATGGAGGGGACCCCTGGCACCAGTGTCCCCAGTACAGGCTGGGACAGGGGCACCAGTGTCCCCAGTACAGGCTGGGACACGGTCACCAGTGTCCCCTCTATTGGTTGGCCCATGGTCACCAGTGTCCCCAGTCCAGGCTGGGGGAGGGTCACTGGTGTCCCCAGTCCAGGCTGGGCGAGGGTCACTGGTGTCCCCAGTCCAGGCTGGGCGAGGGTCACTGGGGTCCCCAGTCCAGGCTGGGCGAGGGGCACTGGGGTCCCCAGTCCAGCTGGGGGGGGGTCACTGGTGTCCCCAGTCCAGGCTGGTCAAGGGTCACTGGTGTCCCCAGTCCAGGCTGGTCAAGGGTCAATGGGGTCCCCAGTCCAGGCTGGCCGAGGGTCACTGGTGTCCCCAGTCCAGCTGGGTGAGGGTCACTGGTGTCCCCAGTCCATGCTGGGACAGGGTCACTGGGGTCCCCAGTACAGGCTGGGTGAGGGTCACTGAGGTCCCCAGTCCAGGCTGGGCGAGGGGCACTGGGGTCCCCTCTACTGGCTGTCCTCTCATCACCAGTATCCCCAGTCCAGGCTGGGCGAGGGTCACTGGGGTCCCCAGTCCAGGCTGGGTGAGGGTCACTGGGGTCCCCAGTCCAGGCTGGGCGAGGGGCACTGGGGTCCCCAGTCCAGGCTGGGCGAGGGGCACTGGGGTCCCCAGTCCAGGCTGGGCGAGGGTCACTGGGGTCCCCAGTCCAGGCTGGGCGAGGGTCACTGGGGTCCCCAGTCCAGGCTGGGTGACGGTCACTGGGGCCCCCAGTCCAGGCTGGGCGAGGGTCACTGGGGTCCCCAGTCCAGGCTGGGTGAGGGTCACTGGTGTCCCCAGTCCAGGCTGGGGGAGGGTCACTGGGGTCCCCAGTCCAGCTGGGGGAGGGTCACTGGGGTCCCCAGTACAGGCTGGGCGAGGGTCACTGGGGTCCCCAGTCCAGGCTGGGGGAGGGTCACTGGGGTCCCCAGTACAGGCTGGGCGAGGGTCACTGGTGTCCCCAGTCCAGGCTGGGGGAGGGTCACTGGTGTCCCCAGTCCAGCTGGGGGAGGGTCACTGGGGTCCCCAGTACAGGCTGGGCGAGGGTCACTGGGGTCCCCAGTCCAGCTGGGGGAGGGTCACTGGGGTCCCCAGTCCAGCTGGGCGAGGGTCACTGGTGTCCCCAGTCCAGGCTGGGCGAGGGTCACTGGTGTCCCCAGTCCAGCTGGGGGAGGGTCACTGGTGTCCCCAGTCCAGGCTGGGTGAGGGTCACTGGGGTCCCCAGTCCAGGCTGGGGGAGGGTCACTGGGGTCCCCAGTCCAGCTGGGCGAGGGTCACTGGGGTCCCCAGTCCTGGCTGGGCGAGGGGCATTGGGGTCCCCAGTCCAGGCTGGGGCAGGGTCACTGGTGTCCCCAGTCCAGGCTGGGCGAGGGGCACTGGGGTCCCCAGTCCAGCTGGGCGAGGGGCATTGGGGTCCCCAGTCCAGCTGTCCTCTCAGCCCCGGTGTCCCCGCAGGGTCCCTGCTCTCCGGCGCGGGGGACGTCCCCAGCGAGTCCCTGCGGCTGCTGCGAGGAGACTCTGGCCTGCCTGGGCCCCCCCTGCGCCCCTCAGCACGGAGCCTCCGCCCAGGGGGAGCACCGGGAGCACCGAGGTACGGCCGGGAAGTCCCACCCCATCCCACCCCATCCCATCCCATCCCATCAATCCCATCCCATCCCATCCCATCCCCATGTCCATCCCAATCTCCATCCCCATCTCCATGTCCATCTCCATCCCCATCCTCATCTCCATCCCCATCCCCATCTCCACCTCCATCCCCATCTCCATCTCCATCCCCATCTCCATCTCCATCCCCATCTCCATCTCCATCTCCATCCCCATCCCCATCTCCATCTCCATCCCCATCTCCATCTCCATCTCCATCTCCATCTCCATCTCCACCTCCACCTCCACCGCCACCACCACCTCCTGCTGCATTTCCACCTCCATCTCCACCTCCATCATCCCCATCTCCATCTCCATCCCCATCCCCATCCTCATCCCCATCCCCATCCCCATCTCCATCCCCATCTCCACCTCCATCCCCATCATTTCCACCTCCACCTCCATCTCCATCATCTCCACCTCCATCCCCATCTCATCCCATCCCATCCCGTCCTTCTCCAGAAGCCCTGACGGAGGACGACATCTACTGCCGCTGCCTCTCCAAGACTCTGTGCCACACGGCCACCCCCGTCACCGTTGGCTTCTACGCGCCCTGCGGCCACCGCCTCTTCGCCCTGCTGGACAAGGTCACCGGTGGGTGCAGGGGTCCCCCCAGGTTGTCCCCACCAGCTGGGTGCTGGGGTCCCTACGGCACCGCCATCCACCCAGGGTCCATCCCTGGCTTTGGAGTCCTGGGGGGTTGTCCCACCAGGCTGGTTTCTTCTGATGGTTTGGAGTTCCCCATTGCACCATCCCATCCCCTCCCCATCCCATCTCCATTATCTCCATCCCATCCCATCTCCATTATCTCCATCTCCATCCCATCCCATCTCATCCATCCCCATCTCCATCCCCATCTCCATCTCCTTCTCCATCTCCACCCCATCTCCACCCCATCCCATCTCCATAATCTCCATCATCTCCATCTCCATCCCCATCTCCATTATCTCCATCTCCATCCCGTCTCCATCTTCTCCATTTCCATCTCCATCCCCATCTCATCTCCATCATGTCCATCTCCACCCCACCCCATCCCATCCCATCCCATCCCATCCCATCCCATCCCATCCCATCCCATCCCATCCCATCCCATCCCATCTCCACTACCTCCATCTCCATCTCCATCTCCATCTCCATCTCCATCTCCATCCCATCCCATCTCCATCATCTCCATCCCATCCCATCCCCATCCCCATCCCCATCCCCATCTCCATCTCCATCTCCATCTCCATCTCCATCTCCATCTCCATCTCCATCCCATCCCCATCCCCATCTCCATCTCCATCCCATCCCATCTCCATCATCTCCATCCCATCCCATCTCCATCCCCATCCCATCTCCATCATCTCCATCCCATCCCATCCCCATCCCCATCCCCATCCCCATCCCCATCTCCATCTCCATCCCCATCTCCATCCCCATCTCCATCCCCATCCCCATCCCCATCCCCATCTCCATCTCCATCTCCATCTCCATCCCATCTCCATCCCATCCCATCTCCACTATCTCCATCTCCATTATCTCCATCCCATCCCATCCCATCTCCACTATCTCCCTTATCTCCGTTATCTCCCTCATCTCCCTTATCTCCACCCCCCCTCCAGCTTTCATGCGGGAGGAGATGGAGCGCCGGGAGGCCCTGGAGCTCCGCCGCGGCCACCCGAAGCCGCGCAGCGCCGAGGGCTGGGGGCTGCTGCCGCTCCTCTGGTACCTGGCCTTCTACAAACCCCTCATCACCGAGAGCCACCTCAGGAGGAAGAACATCAAGTTCCTCTTCATCCGCTTCAGCGCCTGGCAGTACGCCGGCTGCGACAAGCTCTGGGCCGGCTTGGTCACCACCCTCTGCGACAGCGTCCGCCACCACTTCGGGGCCCTCCCCCTCAGCGTCTACCACGTCATGGGCACCCGGCCCCGCTTCGCCTCGGGCTTCAGCCACCGCGAGTGGCTCCTCAAGAGGGGCACCTGCCTCAAGCTCTGGGGGCTCCTCTTCGTCCTGGCCGCGGGCCTCACCATCCTGCTGGTGGCCCTGCTGGTGCCCGGCGTCAAGGACCACCGCGTCCTCAAGGTGGTGGGCAGCGCCGTCACCTCGCTCTCGGGCTCCGGTTTGGTGCTGGGAGCGTTCTCCATCCTCAAGAACCTGCTGATCAGCGAGAAGCAGAAGATCGAGCGCTTGACCGACAGCGAGAAGTTCACCACCCAGTTGGGTTTCATGAGCAAAGTGCGCCGCGAGGTGGAGGTGCTGGTCGACTTCTTGACCTTCATGGAGATCTTCGAGCGCCGGCGGCTCCGCGTGGTGCTGGAAATCACCAGCCTGGACATCTGCTACCCGGAGAAGGTGGCCGGCGTCCTCAACGCCATGAACACCTTGCTCTCCGACGCCAACGTCCCCTTCATCTTCATCCTGGCCGTGGACCCCAGCGTCATCGTCCCCTGCCTGGAGCAGACGGGCTGCATGAAGGGCTTGGCCGACAACGGCTACCTCTACCTCAACCGCACGGTCACCTTGCCCTTCTCCATCCCCGAGATGGGCTCCAGGTCCCGCTTGAGATGCCTGGAAGCCGCCATCCAGACGCGGGAGGACCTCATGTACCGCATCCTCGCGGGCCGCGTGGAACGGCGCCGCGCCAAGTGCCGGCAGGCGCCGGCGCTCGCCAGCCTGGAGGAGGCGGACGCCGAAGCCGTCGCCTACATCCACCAAGCCTTCCGCTGCCTCCACGACGGCGACGACCCCCTCGCTCGCTACCTCCCCACCAACGGCGCCCACCTCCGGCGCATCGTCAACACCATCCCCATCACCCTCCGGCTCCTCCTGCACCGCGACGGGCCCCGCTCGCCCCGCGCCGCCGCCGCCTGGGTGGTCCTCGCCGACCAGTGGCCGTGCCGCCTCAGCTGGGCTCTCCAGTGCCTGGAGGACGCGCGGCAGAGCCACCCGGCGCCGGCTTTGGGCGCTCGAGCCTTGTGGAGCATCTTCCAGGAGAACCTAGGAGAGCTGAGCGCCCTGCAGCAGCCCCTGCGCAACGTCCTCAGCTTGGACGGGGACCCCGAGCTCTTCCAGAGCTTCCTGGCCCACGACTTCCCCTTCAGCGCCCGCGAGGCCCACGAGTTCCTCGGCGTCACCGTCAACCTGGACCACTCCATCCGGCACAAGATGGGGCTCCTGCGGGCCTTGGATCGCCTCAAGAAAGCCGCCGCCGCCGTCCCCGTGTCGCGTGGGGTCCAGTGTCCCCACCCCGAGTGACGGTGACGAGGGAGATGGAGGAACCAAGCCTGGAGGAACCAAGCCTGGAGGAACCAAACACAAGGAACCAACCTTGGAGGAACCAAACCTGGAGGAACCAACCCCGGAGCAACCAAACACGAGGAACCAACCCTAGAGGAACCAACCATGGGGAAACCAAACCTGGAGGAACCAACCATGGGGGAACCAACCCTGGAGGAATCAACCCTGGAGGAACCAAACATGAGGAACCAACCCTGGAGCAACCAAACACGAGGAACCAACCCTAGAGGAACCAACCATGGGGGAACCAACCATGGAGAAACCAACCATGGGGGAAGCAAACCTGGAGGAACCAACCCTGGGGGAACCAAACACAAGGAACCAACCTTGGAGGAACCAACCATGGAGCAACCAACCCTGGAGCAACCAAACATGAGGAATCAACCATGAAGGAACCAGCCATGGAGGAACCTTGGAGGAACCAACCCTGGAGCAACCAAACACAAGGAACCAATCCTAGAGGAACCAACCCTGGAGGAACCAAACATGAGGAATCAACCATGGAGGAACCAGCCATGGAGGAACCAACCATGGAGCAACCAACCATGGAGGAATCAACCATAGAGGAACCAGCCATGGAGGAACCAACCATGGGGGAACCAAACACGAGGAACCAACCCTGGAGCAACCAAACACAAGGAACCAACCTTGGAGGAACCAACCATGGAGCAACCAAACATGAGGAATCAACCATGGAGGAACCAACCCTGGAGGAACCAACCCTGGAGGAACCAACCATGGAGCAACCAACCATGGAAGAATCAACCATGGAGGAACCAGCCATGGAGGAACCAGCCATGGAGGAACCAACCCTGGAGCAACCAACCCTGGAGCAACCAAACATGAGGAATCAACCATGAAGGAACCAGCCATGGAGGAACCATGGAGGAACCAACCCTGGAGCAACCAAACACAAGGAACCAATCCTAGAGGAACCAACCCTGGAGGAACCAAACATGAGGAATCAACCATGGAGGAACCAGCCATGGAGGAACCAACCCTGGAGGAACCAACCCTGGAGCAACCAAACACGAGGAACCAACCCTGGAGGAACCAACCATGGAGGAACCAACCCTGAGGAACCAACCCTGAGGAACCAACCCTGGAGCAACCAAGCACGAGGAACCAAGCCTGGTTCTCCGGAACCTCCAAAAATCAGCTTGGACGTTGGTGGCACTGGGCGTCCCCGTGGTTGGTGACCGTTGTTCTCCCCTGGGACCTGCTGGCTGATAGGGGTGGGGACGGGGACACCGATGGGGTGGGGACAAGTCCTGTGCCCCCCCACCCCTTGTTCCCAAGAAGAGACTCTGTAGGGAGGTGGAGGAGGGGGGGATCCCACCAAGGGATGGAGCTGGAGGGACTGGGAGAGACTGGAGGGGAGCAGGGGACACCTGGACACCCCACCAAGCCCCAGAGCAGCATCGGGACAGGGCGTCCCCGGAGCAGGGATGTCCCCAAGCCGCCTTCCCAAGGAGCTCCTGGAGAATCCCTCCCAGGACTAACGGGGTCATCCCATAATAAACCAGTTAAACCACCTCCGCGTCTCGGCTTCGATAGGTCCCGCGTCCTCCCTCTCCAGTTTAGTGAGAAAGACGTGAAGGACTCTGATCCAAGTCCTTGGAGAAGCCCAGATTGGTGACTCTGGTCACATCCAACCATCCAACCAACCAATTCCCACTCATCCCTCTCCAATGTAGCGAGAAAGATGTGATCCGAGTCCTTCGAGAAGCCCAGATTGGTGACCTCGGTCGCATCCAACCATCCAATCAACCAATTCCCACTCTTCCCTCTCCAATTTATTGAGAAAGACGTGAAGGACTCTGATCCAAGTCCTTGGAGAAGCCCAGATTGGTGACTTCGGTCGCATCCAACCATCCAACCAACCAATTCCCACTCCTCCCTCTCCAATTTAGCAAGAAAGACGTGAAGGACTCTGATCCAAGTCCTTGGAGAAGCCCAGATTGGTGACTTCGGTCGCATCCAACCATCCAATCAACAAATTCCCACTCCTCCCTCTCCAATTTAGTGAGAAAGACGTGAAGGACTCTGATCCAAGTCCTTTGAGAAGCCCAGATTGGTGACTTCGGTCGCATCCAATCATCCGATCAACCAATTCCCGCTCATCCCTCTCTAATTTATTGAGAAAGACATGAAGGACTCTGATCCAAGTCCTTCCAGCAGCCCAGATTGGTGACTCCGGTCACATCCAACCATCCAATCAACCAATTCCCACTCCTCCCTCTCCAATTTAGCAAGAAAGACGTGAAGGACTCTGATCCAAGTCCTTGGAGAAGCCCAGATTGGTGACTTTGGTTGGATCCAACCATCCAATCAACCAATTCCCACTCCTCCCCCTCCAATGTAGCGAGAAAGACGTGAAGGACTCTGATCCAAGTCCTTCCAGAAGCCCAGATTGGTGACTTCGGTCGCATCCAACCATCCAATCACCAATTCCCACTCCTCCCTCTCCAATTTATCGAGAAAGATGTGAAGGACTCTGATCCAAGTCCTTGGAGAAGCCCAGATTGGTGACTCCAGTTGGATCCAACCATCCAACCAACCAATTCCCACTCCTCCCCCTCCAATTTATTGAGAAAGATGTGAAGGACTCTGATCCGAGTCCTTCGAGAAGCCCAGATTGGTGACTCCGGTTGCATCCAACCATCCAACCAACCAATTCCCGCTCCTCCCTCTCCAATTTAGTGAGAAAGACGTGAAGGACTCTGATCCAAGTCCTTGGAAAAGCCCAGATTGGTGACTTCGGTCGCATCCAACCATCCAATCAACCAATTCCCACTCCTCCCCCTCCAATTTATTGAGAAAGACGTGAAGGACTCTGATCCAAGTCCTTGGAGAAGCCCAGATTGGTGGCTTCGGTCGCATCCAACCATCCGATCAACCAATTCCCACTCCTCCCTCTCCAATTTAGCGAGAAAGACATGAAGGACTCTGATCCAAGTCCTTGGAGAAGCCCAGATTGGTGACTTCGGTCGCATCCAACCATCCAATCAACCAATTCCCACTCCTCCCTCTCCAATTTATTGAGAAAGACGTGAAGGACTCTGATCCAAGTCCTTCCAGAAGCCCAGATTGGTGACCTCGGTCGCATCCAACCATCCGATCAACCAATTCCTGCGTCCTCCCTCTCCAATTTAGCGAGAAAGACGTGAAGGGCTCTGATCCAAGTCCTTCCAGAAGCCCAGATTGGTGACTCCGGTCGCATCCAACCATCCAATCAACCAATTCCCACTCCTCCCTCTCCAATTTATTGAGAAAGACGTGAAGGACTCTGATCCAAGTCCTTCCAGAAGCCCAGATTGGTGACCTCGGTCGCATCCAACCATCCGATCAACCAATTCCTGCGTCCTCCCTCTCCAATTTAGCGAGAAAGACGTGAAGGACTCTGATCCAAGTCCTTGGAGAAGCCCAGATTGGTGACTCCGGTTGGATCCAACCATCCAATCAACCAATTCCCACTCATCCCTCTCTAATTTATTGAGAAAGACGTGAAGGACTCTGATCCAAGTCCTTGGAGAAGCCCAGATTGGTGACTCCGTTCGCATCCAACCATCCAACCAACCAATTCCCACTCCTCCCTCTCCAATGTAGCGAGAAAGACGTGATCCGAGTCCTTTGAGAAGCCCAGATTGGTGACTTTGGTCGCATCCAACCATCCGATCAACCAATTCCCTCTCCATCCATCAAATCTTTCTCCGATTTAGAGAGAAGGACGTTGAGGGGACCGAGCTAAAACCCACATCGATGACATCCATGAGGTTCTATCTCTTCCCCTTCCACAAAGACCCAACCCAAGGTGGTTTTTTGGGGCGGGGACAGGACGGGGCGACCCGAAAGAGTCGCCGGGGACTCTTGTGACGAATGCAGAACTCGTTTAATAGAAAACAGCGTTAACAAAAAAACCACAACGGAAAGGAAGGACCAACGCCAGCCCCCTCGGCCCCGCGCCCGCAGCTCCCTGATAGATTTATTGCACTTGAAGAAAGAAAAGCCACGCGTCCTCCTCTCCTTCCCCCAGCAGGACCCCAAACCCTCCCTGAGAAACCCGGCCCCGAGGAGCTGGAACGCGGCCCCGAGGAGCTCGAGCGCGGCCCCGAGCCGCTTGGTTCTCCCCGAGGGACGTCCCGGTTGGGAAGACGGAGTGGACGGCGAAGAGCAAAAGCCTCTCCTCAGCCTCTCCTCCTCTCGGATCTCCATCCTCAAGGGCTTCCCCCACCTCGCCGGGAAGACCGGGAGGTCCAAGCAGCCTCGAGGCTCCTTCTCTCCCATCCCCACGGATTTTATTTTTTCTCCACCGACGCCGCTTTTTGTGGTTGGGGTGGGGTGGGGTTTTTTTTTTTTTCCTTCCCGGAGCAAGAGTTGAGTTAGAGGAGAGCCCAGAAGGAATTCCTTAGTTCTACCCCACCATCCTCTAAATCCCCACCCAGGAACTTGGCGAGCGATGAGAAAGACGGAAAAAAAAAACCCCAAAAACCCAAACAAAGAAACAAAAAATAACAAAACAAAACCAGGAATTGGAAAATAAATAACCATAACCCAGAGGGTCCTGGGATCCTCAGCGAGAGCCGCTCCTGGGGATCCTTAGCGAGAGCGGCTCCCGTCGCGCGCGGAGCAGCGTTCCTGTCGTCTCCTGGGATGCGCCACCAGCCTCCATCCCTGTAGTGTTGGAGTTTCCCCTCCTGCGAGCCCGATGCCGCCGTGCCGGGGGCTCCGCTTCGGAGAGGGATGAGGAAAAGGGGAGGCCGAGGTGTCCCGTAGCGTCTGGAGAAGCCGGGACAGCCCCGTCGGGGTCGGTTTGCTCCGTTCCCCTTCCCGCGGGACACGTCGGGGTCTCTCGGGAGAGGCCGGGGGCAGGAAACGGGATGGGGAAAGGAATCTTAAAATATCTCTTTGTCCTGAAGCCGGGAATCGGTTCCTTAAGCCTTGCGAGGAGCGGGAAGAGAAGCCTCCCCTCGATGCCGAGCAGCCCCGGGGGCCTGCGGGAGAGAGGAGACCAAGGGACGATGGGATCCTCGCCCCTCCAGACCCTCCGTCCATCCCCTTCCCCTCTGGATGCTCCGTCCATCCCCTTCCCCTCTGGATGCTCCATCCATCCCCTTCCCTTCTGGATGCTCCATCCATCCCCTTCCCCTCTGGATGCTCCATCCATCCCCAGCTGCTCCAGATGCTCCGTCCATCCCCAGCTCCTCTGGATTCTGTCCATCCCCATCCCCCCTGGATGCTCCATCCAGCTCCAGCCCCTCCATCCATCCCCTTCCTCTCCAGATACTCCATCCATCCCCTTCCCCTCCAGATACTTGATCTATCCCCTTCCCCCTGGACACTCCAGGCCATTCCCAGCCCCTCCGGATTCTCCATCCATCCCCAGCTCCTCCAGCTCCTCTCTATCTCCAGCTCCTCTGGAAGCTCCATCCATCCCCTTTCCCTCGGGATGCTCCATCCATCCCCAGCTCCTCCAGCTCCTGTCCATCTCCAGCTCCTCTGGAGGCTCTATCCACCCCCTTTCCCTTGGGATGCTCCATCCATCCCCTTCCCCCTGGACCCTCCAGGCCGTTCCCAGCCCCTCCGGATTCTCCATCCATCCCCAGCTCCTCCAGCTCCTCTCTATCTCCAGCTCCTCTGGAAGCTCCATCCATCCCCTTTCCCTCCGGATGCTCCATCCATCCCCAGCTCCTCCAGCTCCTCTCTATCTCCAGCTCCTCTGGAAGCTCCATCCATCCCCTTTCCCCTGGACCCTCCAGGCCATTCCCAGCCCCTCCGGATTCTCCATCCATCCCTTTCCCTCTGGAAGCTCCATCCATCCCCTTTCCCTCGGGATGCTCCATCCATTCCCTTCCCCCTGGACCCTCCAGGCCGTTCCCAGCCCCTCCGGATGCTCCATCCATCCCCAGCTCCTCCAGCTCCTGTCCATCTCCAGCTCCTCTGGAAGCTCCATCCATCCCCAGCTCCTCCAGCTCCTGTCCATCTCCAGCTCCTCTGGAAGCTCCATCCATCCCCTTTCCCTCAGGATGCTCCATCCATCCCCTTGCCCCCTGGACCCTCCAGGCTGTTCCCAGCCCCTCCAGATGCTCCATCCATCCCCAGCTCCTCCAGCTCCTGTCCATCTCCAGCCCCTCCGGATGCTCCATCCATCCCCAGCTCCTCCAGCTCCTGTCCATCTCCAGCTCCTCTGGAAGCTCCATCCATCCCCTTTCCCTCAGGATGCTCCATCCATCCCCTTGCCCCCTGGACCCTCCAGGCTGTTCCCAGCCCCTCCAGATGCTCCATCCATCCCCAGCTCCTCCAGCTCCTGTCCATCTGCAGCTCCTCTGGAAGCTCCATCCATCCCCTTTCCCTCGGGATGCTCCATCCATCTCCTTCCCCCTGGACCCTCCAGGCCGTTCCCAGCCCCTCCAGATGCTCCATCCATCCCCAGCTCCTCCAGCTCCTGTCCATCTCCAGCCCCTCGGGATGCTCCATCCATCCCCAGCTCCTCCAGCTCCTGTCCATCTCCAGCTCCCCTGGAAGCTCCATCCATCCCCTTTCCCTCGGGATGCTCCATCCATCCCCAGCTCCTCCAGCTCCTGTCCATCTCCAGCCCCTCCGGATGCTCCATCCATCCCCAGCTCCTCCAGCTCCTCTCTATCTCCAGCTCCTCTGGAAGCTCCATCCATGCCCTTCCCCCTGGACCCTCCAGGCCATTCCCAGCCCCTCCGGATGCTCCATCCATCCCCAGCTCCTCCAGCTCCTCTCTATCTCCAGCTCCTCTGGAAGCTCCATCCATGCCCTTCCCCCTGGACCCTCCAGGCCGTTCCCAGCCCCTCCGGATTCTCCATCCATCCCCAGCTCCTCCAGCTCCTGTCCATCTCCAGCTCCTCTGGAAGCTCCAACCATCCCCTTCCCCCTGGACCCTCCAGGCCATTCCCAGCCCCTCCGGATTCTCCATCCATCCCCAGCTCCTCCAGCTCCTGTCCATCTCCAGCTCCTCTGGAAGCTCCATCCATCCCCTTCCCCCTGGACCCTCCAGGCCGTTCCCAGCCCCTCCGGATTCTCCATCCATCCCCAGCTCCTCCAGCTCCTGTCCATGTCCAGCTCCTCTGGAAGCTCCATCCATCCCCTTCCCCCTGGACCCTCCAGGCCGTTCCCAGCCCCTCTGGATTCTCCATCCATCCCCAGCTCCTCCAGCTCCTGTCCATCTCCAGCTCCTCTGGAAGCTCCATCCATCCCCTTTCCCTCGGGATTCTCCATCCATCCCCTTCCCCCTGGGACCCTCCAGGCCGTTCCCAGCCCCTCCGGATTATCCGTCCATCCCCATCCCGGCTCACCGGAGGTCACAGCGGCTCCGGCCCTGTGTCGCGGCTGGCGTCCCGCAGCAGCTCCTCCAGCTCCCGCTCGTTCTTGGTGCAGCTCAACTCTGAAAGCAAAACAACCCCCGGCCCTTCACCTCCTGCCTTCCCAGTTCCCCCCTTCACCGAACGCACTGGGAGCACTGGGAGTCAGCCTGGCTAAAGAAGAGGCTAAACGAGCTTCCCGCCGGGGCTCGTTAATTGCGGCTCATTCAGGAGACTAATTAAGGAGCGCTTGAAAGAACGAAGCTCTTGGGTGCAGGAGATTCACTCGGGGTTAAAGCGGATGGATGGAGGGGGCTCGGGATCCTGGGGGCTCGGATTCCTTGGGGACTGGGGGCTCAAATTCCTTGAGGACAAGGGGCTTGGGATCCCTGGGGACTGGGGGCTCAGGATCCTTGAGGATTGGGGGATCAGGATCCTTGGGGACTGGGGGCTCAGGATCCTGGGGACTGGGGGCTCAAATTCCTTGAGGACAAGGGGCTTGGGATCCCTGGGGACTGGGGGCTCGGGATCCTCGGGGACTGGGGGCTCAGGATCCTTGAGGATTGGGGGATCAGGATCCTTGGGGACTGGGGGGTCGGGATCCTGGGGACTGGGGGCTCGGGATCCTGGGGACTCAGGATTCTGGGGACTGGGGGCTTGGGATCCCTAGGGACTGGGGGCTCAGGATCCTTGGGGACTGGGGACTTGGGATCCTGGGGACTGGGGGCTCAGGATCCTGGGGACTGGGGGCTTGGGATCCTTGGGGACTGGGGGCTCGGGATCCTGGGGAATGTGGGTGTGGGATCCTGGGGATTGGGGGCTCGGGATCCTGGGGACTGGGGGCTCGGGATGCTTGGGGACTGGGGGCTCAGGATCCTGGGGACTGGGGGCTCAGGATCCTTGGGGACTTGGGGCTCGGGATCCTGGGGAATGTGGGTGCGGGATCCTGGGGACTGGGGGCTCGAATTCCTTGGGGATTGGGGGCTCGGGATCCTGGGGACTGGGGGCTCGGGATGCTTGGGGACTGGGGGCTCAGGATCCTGGGGACTGGGGGCTCAGGATCCTTGGGGACTGGGGGATCAGGATCCTGGGGACTGGGGGCTCAGGATCCTTGGGGACTGGGGGCTCAGGATCTTGGGGACTGGGGGCTCAGGATCCTTGGGGACTGGGGGCTCAGGACCCTTGGTGACCAGGGACTCAGGATCCTTGGGGATTGTGGCTTCAGGACTCTTAGGGACCGGGGCTTGGGACCTCTGGGATTTGGGGGCTCAGGACCCTTGGGATTTAGGGCTCAGGACCCTCGGGATTTAGGGCTCAGGACCCTCAGTAACCGGAGGCTTGGGATCCTCAGGGGTTGGAGCTCGGCACCTCCAGGATTTGGGGGCTCGGGGCCCTCAGGGACCTGGGGCTCAGGTCCCGAGGAAGCGGGGGCTCGGGTCCGGAGCGCTTACCGTGCTCAGCGGCCCAGTTTCCCATTTTCCCGTCGCCGTCCGACGCCACCTCCGGCAGCGCTCGTGCAAAATCCACCTTGAGCCCGTTGGGGAGCGGAGCGTCGTGGGAAACGCTCTCGCAGGCCCCGGGATCACCCTGCTCGGGCTCCGAGGCGCCGCTTGGCGTTGCCGGCGGCGTCTCCGAGCTCCCGGGGGCTTCCGGAACGGCTCCGTTCGCCCGCGGCACCACCAGTTCAAGTTTTGCGGCCAGAGACGAGCCGTGGGGCTCGGCGGCTCGCTCCGGCAGGCTCTCCACGCGCGTCACCACGAAGATTTTACGGCCTCGCCCGGGGCTGGAAACGGAAATCCTCCTCTCGTTTGCCGGCGAGGGCGCCGAGGCCGGAGGGGCAGCCGGATTCCCGGGGTCGCGCGGCGATTTCTCGGCGACGGGCAGGGCGGCCGGTTGGTCCCTCGGAATCTCCGGGGACGGCGGCGAGCGGGACGCGGCAGCGGGGCAGCTGGGGCGTTCGCTCAAGTCCTTCGTCTCCAAACCGGCCTCCACCTCCTCGTCCGTGTCCGAATCGGAGTCCGTCGCGTCACCTCCGGCCTCGGCGCCTCCGGCCTCGTCATCGTCCTCCGCCTGCTCCGCGGCCCCGTTCTCCGCGGCCGCCGGGGGCTCCTTGGCTTCTTCCTCCTCCTCTTCCGTAGCAGAGGTGGCACCGCCGCCATCCTGGATGTCCCCGGCCTCCTCCAGAGGCTCCGTGGCCGAGATCTCTGGCATGGAAGCCGATTGCTGCAGCTTCTGCTCCTTCTCCTCCTTCTCCTTGGCCAGGATGAAGTTGCGCTTGCAGCCGTTCTGGATCTCGGCCAGGAGAGCCTTCTGGGTTTCGATGAAGCTTTTCACCTGCGAGGGAAGAGAATCCCTTTCGGAATATTCAGAACTCACCGATCTGGGAACAAGCGGCTCCCGTCCCGCGGGAATTTTCCCCCAAGAAACAATGAAACCGCTCAAGAAGAAGAAGAAGTTCCCCAAGAAGTCTTCCTCAAGAAGAAGTTCCCCAAGAACTCTTCCTCAAGAAGTTCCCCAAGGACTCTTCCTCAAGAAGAGTTCCCCAAGGACTCTTCCTCAAGAAGAGTTCCCCAAGAACTCTTCCTCAAGAAGAAGTTCCCCAAGGACTCTTCCTCAAGAAGAAGTTCCCCAAGGACTCTTCCTCAAGAAGAAGTTCCCCAAGAACTCTTCCTCAAGAAGTTCCCCAAGGACTCTTCCTCAAGAAGAAGTTCCCCAAGGACTCTTCCTCAAGAAGAGTTCCCCAAGAACTCTTCCTCAAGAAGAAGTTCCCCAAGGACTCTTCCTCAAGAAGAAGTTCCCCAAGAACTCTTCCTCAAGAAGAAGTTCCCCAAGGACTCTTCCTCAAGAAGAAGTTCCCCAAGGACTCTTCCTCAAGAAGAAGTTCCCCAAGAAGTCTTCCTCAAGAAGAAGTTCCCCAAGGACTCTTCCTCAAGAAGAAGTTCCCCAAGGACTCTTCCTCAAGAAGTTCCCCAAGAACTCTTCCTCAAGAAGTTCCCCAAGGACTCTTCCTCAAGAAGAAGTTCCCCAAGGACTCTTCCTCAAGAAGTTCCCCAAGGACTCTTCCTCAAGAAGAAGTTCCCCAAGGACTCTTCCTCAAGAAGTTCCCCAAGAACTCTTCCTCAAGAAGAAGTTCCCCAAGGACTCTTCCTCAAGAAGTTCCCCAAGGACTCTTCCTCAAGAAGAAGTTCCCCAAGAACTCTTCCTCAAGAAGAAGTTCCCCAAGAACTCTTCCTCAAGAAGAAGTTCCCCAAGAACTCTTCCTCAAGAAGAAGTTCCCCAAGGACTCTTCCTCAAGAAGAAGTTCCCCAAGGACTCTTCCTCAAGAAGAGTTCCCCAAGAACTTCTCCAAGCAAAACCCCATGGATGCGGGTTGGGTAGGAAGGAATCTCAACTGAAACATGGGAAAGGGATGGAGCTGAGCAGAATCCTGGAGGCATCGCCCTCGGGGGCGGGATTTTCTCCCCAAGGAGAGCCCCCCCGGAAAGGGTAGGAGAGCGAGGAGTTCCCTACCGACTCCTTCTTGGGTTCCCGGTCGAGGTCGAGCCGCAGCAGCGAGTGGTTGACCTTGAGAGCCAAGGAGAGGGCCATGAGCCCGCCCGTCTTGATCTCGTTCTCCCGCAGGTCGAGGCGAAGCAGCCGCGGGCTCTCGGCGATGAATTCGGCCACGGCCACGGCACCTGCGAGGGGGCGGCAGCGCCGACGGTGACGCCGGGGAACCGGCCACCACGCCCCAGGGACCCCGGAGCCGCCCCCTTGGGCTGGGACCTCGCGGAGAGCGGGGTTTGGGGAGGGATGGGAGATGTAGGTGGGAGTTAGGTGGGAGCTTCTGGGCTCCCTGCGTGTCCAGCAGAAGTTTCTGCAGGAGCAGAAGATGCCAGAGGCACCAAAACCCATGAGATGAAGGGGCTTTGGACGTAGGTGGGAGCTTCTGGGTTCCCTGCGTGTCCAGCAACAGTTTCTGCAGGTGCAGAAGAAGCCAGAGGCACCAAACCCATGAGTTGAAGGGGTTTTGGAGAGGGATGGGGGACATAGGTGGGAGCTTCTGGGTTCCCTGCATGTCCAGCAACAGTTTCTGCAGGAGCAGAAGATGCCAGAGGCACCAAACCCATGAGATGAAGGGGCTTTGGATGTAGGTGGGACTTAGGTGGGAGCTTCTGGGTTCCCTGTGTGTCCACCAGAAGTTTCTGTGGGCACAGAAGATGCCAGAGGCACCAAAACCAAGAGGAGAAAGGGATTCGGAGAGGGATGGGGGATGTAGGTGGGAGTTGGATGCGAGCTTCTGGGTTCCCTGCGTGTCCAGCAACAGTTTCTGCAGGAGCAGAAGATGCCAGAGGCACCAAAACCCACGAGATGAAGGGGCTTCGGATGTAGGTGGGAGTTAGGTGGGAGCTTCTGGGTTCCCTGCGTGTCCAGCAAAGGTTTCTGTGGGAGCAGAAGATACCAGAGGCACCAAAACCCACGAGATGAAGGGGCTCTGGACGTAGGTGGGAGTTAGGTGGGAGCTTCTGGGTTCCCTGCTTGTCCAGCAGAAGTTTCTGCAGGAGCAGAAGACGCCAGAGGCACCAAAACCATGAGTTGAAGGGGTTTTGGAGAGGGATGGGGGACATAAGTGGGAGCTTCTGGGTTCCCTGCGTGTCCAGCAGAAGTTTCTGCAGGAGCAGAAGACGCCAGAGGCACCAAAACCCACGAGATGAAGGGGCTTTGGACGTAGGTGGGAGTTAGGTGGGAGCTTCTGGGTTCCCTGCGTGTCCAGCAGAAGTTTCTGCAGGAGCAGAAGATGCCAGAGGCACCAAAACCCACGAGATGAAGGGGCTCTGGACATAGGTGGGAGTTAGGTGGGAGCTTCTGGGTTCCCTGCGTGTCCAGCAAAGGTTTCTGTGGGAGCAGAAGATGCCAGAGGCACCAAAACCCACGAGATGAAGGGGCTCTGGACGTAGGTGGGAGTTAGGTGGGAGCTTCTGGGTTCCCTGCTTGTCCAGCAGAAGTTTCTGCAGGAGCAGAAGACGCCAGAGGCACCAAAACCATGAGTTGAAGGGGTTTTGGAGAGGGATGGGGGACATAGGTGGGAGCTTCTGGGTTCCCTGCGTGTCCAGCAACGGTTTCTGCAGGAGCAGAAGATGCCAGAGGCACCAAAACCCACGAGATGAAGGGGCTTTGGACGTAGGTGGGACTTAGGTGGGAGCTTCTGGGTTCCCTGCGTGTCCAGCAGAAGTTTCTGCAGGAGCAGAAGATGCCAGAGGGACCAAAACCCACGAGATGAAGGGGCTTTGGACGTAGGTGGGAGTTAGGTGGGAGCTTCTGGGTTCCCTGCGTGTCCAGCAGAAGTTTCTGTGGGCACAGAAGATGCCAGAGGCACCAAACCCACGAGATGAAGGGGCTCTGGATGTAGGTGGGAGTTAGGTGGGAGCTTCTGGGTTCCCTGCATGAGCAGCAGAAGTTTCTGTGGGAGCAGAAGACGCCAGAGGCACCAAACCCATGAGATGAAGGGGCTTTGGACAGCTATGCCAGGGTTTCAGGGGGAGGTCCCCACCTTCCCAAGGGCCAGAGGGGACACCACGAGCAGCTGAGGAGCACGGGGAGCTCTGCGAGGGTCCAGAGCTCTCGGCACGCGCGTTACGGCTGCGATGGGCGCAGCCGCCGTGTGTCCATCCACACTCACCTTCGCAGGTCAGCTTGGTGGAGGCCAAGCCCAGGCGAAGGATGGAGCGGTTCCCGATGAGCCCAGTCTTCAGGTTGCGGACGCCTTCGTTCCCGATGGGGTTGTGGCCCAGGTTGAGGGTCTCCAGGCTCTGCGTGTGCGGCTGCAGGAACCCAGGGGAGAAAGAACTTGAGGTGGACGGGACAGCGGGTTGAATTCACGGCCGCTCCGAGCTCAGGGAAACCCAAGTAGCAGCAGAGGAGGACGAGGAACACGTTCTCCAGGGAGGCAGCACCAGGAGAACATCAGCAGAACCCTCCTAGATGGAGAATCACCTCTCCAGGAGCAAAACCGAGCACCCAACGGTGGAGACACCAACCCTGGAGGGGTTTCAAGGATGAGTGGACAAGGCGCTGAGGGACACGGGTCAGTGATTGATGGGAATGGTTGGAGTCGATGAGCCGGTGGGTCCTTTCCAACCTGGGGATTCTACGATTCTATGAAAGGAGGTGCCGAGATCCACTCACCAGCGTCATCCCCAGGTAGGCCATGCCGGTGTGGGTCAGTTGGTTGTTCCACAGGACCAGAGTGACCAAGCCTTTCCGCTGCTCCTTCAACCCTTCGCAGATGTAAGCCAAGCCTGGAAAAGAGCCGGGATCAGCCCTCGCCTGATGGCTCCACGGCACCTTCCGTGCTTCCTCAGCTCCTTCCCTCCGCTCAGGGGCAGGACACGGGGCTGGAGAAGGGAACGGAGCTCGGGAAGGGTCTGGAGCACAAGTTCTGGGAGCAGCTGAGGGATCTGGGGCTGCTTCGCCTGGAGAAGAAGAGGCTGAAGGAGATCTCAACGCTCTCCATGGCTCAGGAAAGGAGACTGGAGTGAGCTCTGCTCCCAAGGAAGAAACAACGGGATGAGAGGAATCAGCCTCAAGCAGCACCAGGGGAGGGTGAGGTTGGATATCAGGAAAAAATTCTTCATGGAAAGGGTGAGGAAGCCCTGGGAGAGACCGTCCAGGGCGGTGGGGGAGTCACCAACACTGGAGGGGTTCAAACAACGTGTAGCTGTAGCACCTGGGGACAGGGTTTGGTGGCTGGAGATGCTGGAAGTGGTCTCTCCAACCTCAACGATTCCATGATTCGATGAGGGTGAAAAGCCACAGCACAGCCACAGCGATGGCATCACCTCCAGACACTGACCTCTTCCTCCAAAACCTTTCCCCCAGCTTCTCGATGTCACCTGAGCTGCGGGCGAAGCAGCTCCTGGGTGTGATCAACCATTAGCAAGTTTGGAGATGACGCTAAGCTGGGTGGAAGTGTCAATCTGCTGAGGTTCTCCAAAGGGATCTCACCGGGCTGGATCCATGGGCTGAGGTTCAACCAGGCCAAACGCCGGGTCCTGCCCTCGGGGCACAACAACCCCGGGCAGCTCCAGCAAGAGAAGAGCGGCTGGAAAGGGCCCTGGAGGAGAAGGACCTGGGGGGGTCGGTGGGACACGAGCCAGCAGGGGCCCAGGGGGCCAAGAAGGCCAAGGGCATCTTGGCTTGGAGCAGCCCCCAGGGAGGTTCTTCTCCCTCGGCCTCTGGGGAGACCCGACCTCGAATCCTGGGGGCAGCTCTGGGCCCCGAGGAGAACCTGGAGGGCCTGGAGCCTCCGGAGAAGAGCCCGGAGCTGGGGAAGGGGCTGGAGAAGAAGAGGAGCGGCTGAGGGAGCTGGAGAAGAGGAGGCCGAGGGGAGAGCTCGTTGCTCTCTCCAACTCCCTGCGAGGAGGTTGTGGAGAGGAGGGAGCTGGGCTCTTCTCCCGAGGGGACAGGACGAGGGGGAACGGCCTCCAGCTCCACCCGGGGAGCCTCAGATGGGACATCAAGAGAAGATTCTTCATGGAAAGGGGCCCTGGAACAGGGAGGGGGTTGAGTCCCCAACCCTGGAGGGTTTGAGGGGCGGGTGGACGAGGCGCTGAGGGACACGGGTCAGTGATTGATGGGGACGGTTGGACTCGATGACCCGGTGGGTCCTTTCCAAGCTGGTGCTTCTCCGATTCCCGTCTATAACCTCAAGCAGGGCTGGGCTGGAATCTCTGGAGCAGGACCCGGGGCTGCCGTTCGGCTCTTCCCTCGGGCTCCGTCCCCAACCACCTTTTTACGGGCTGCAAACCCCGTGATCGGAGAAGCACCAAGCAGCCCAGCGAGGGACGTGGCCGCTGACCTGGAAGGTGGCCAATTAAGATTTGCACCTCAGGGTGGGACCCATCCGGGAGCAGGGGCGGCCACGCCAGCCCCGGTGACATCCGCTGCCGTCACGCTCGGCTCCCCAGCGGAGCCACACACGCGGCTCCTCGGCTGCCGGCCAAGCGATCGGCATCGCTGACCACGAGCCACCCAGGCTCGGGTTGTTTCGTAATCCCGTGAGCCGATCGCAAGATTTCTCTCCACGTTTGGCTCCGGGGAGGAGAAAAACCGGATGAAAAGAAGCCGGAGGGCGCTGAAAGACGCGCCTCTCCCCACCTTCAGGAAGCAAGAGAAGCTTCGCCCAGGAATTCGGGGGCTGCGCCCGGAGGAACCGCGAGGAACTCACCGGAGTCCAGGATGTGGTTGTTCCTCAGGTCGAGGATCTGAATGTAGCAGTTGAACTTGAGCAGGTTGCCGAGCTGCGCCGAGTCCTGCAGCCCGTTCAGCTTGTTGTCAGCCAGGTAGAGCTCCCGCAGGTTCATGTTCACCTTGAGGGCCGCGGCTGGAAGGTGGAAAAGCAGCTTTAACTGCATCCCATCCCATCCCATCTCATCTATCCCATCCCATCCCATCCATCTCATCCATCTCATCCCATCCCATCCATCTCCTCTATCCCATCCCATCCATCTCATCCCATCCATCTCATCCATCTCATCTATCCCTTCACATCCCATCCCCATCTCATCCATCTCATCCATCCCATCCATGTCATCCATCCCATCCCATTCCATCCCATCCATCCCATCCCATCCCCATCCCATCCATCTCATCCATCCCATCCCTTCCCCATCTATCTCATCCATCCCATCCCATCCATCTCATCCATCGCAACCCATTCCATCTCATCCATCTCATCCATCCCATTCCATCCCATCCATCTCATCTATCCCATCCCATCCATCCATCCCATCCATCTCATCTATCCCATCCCACCCCATCCCATCCATCCATCCCATCCCTTCTCCATCCCATCCATCTCATCCATCCCAATCCATCCCATCCCATCCATCTCAACCATCCCATCCCATTCCATCCCACCCATCCCATCCCATTCCATCCCATCCATCTCATCCCATCCCTTCCCCATCCATCTCATCCATCCCATCCATCCCATCCCATCCCATCCCATCCCATCCATCTCATCCCATTCCATCCCATCCATCTCATCCATGCCATCTCATCCCATTCCATCCCATCTATCTCATCTCATCCATCCCATCCCATTCCATCCATCCCATCTATCTCATCCATCCCATCCCATCCCATCCCATCCATCCCATCCCCCCACATCCCATTCCATCTCAACCGTCCCCATCTCCATCTCCATCCCCACCCCCACCTCCATCCCCACCCCCATCCCATCGGAATTCTGGCTCCACGTGGGGCACGTGCCCTTCTCAGGACTTCGACCTTTTCCAGCCGGGCCAAGTTAACGACCAATTAAAGCCTAAACGCCGTCTTAGAAGCTCAGCTCCCATCACCACCGTGACCTCCAGCCCGGCTGGGATTTATTGCTTATTCCTTGCTAATTCATCAGCTAACGAGGGGGCCGGGCTGGCACAGAAACACCCGGCTCTGCAACCCCCTCAAGACCTCGCTGGGAACCACCAGGACGGCGAAAGCCTTTGAGACGGTTTCTCCCAGCGTTCTGCTTGGGAAACTGCCACCCTGGGGCCGGGAGAGGGAAACGAGCTCCTGGCTGGAAAAGTGGTTGGATGGAGGGCCCAGAGAGGGGTGGGAAACGGAGTTAACTCCAGCTGGAGGCCAGGGACACGTGGAGCCCCAGGGCTCGGTGGTGGCTCCAGTCCTGCTCAAGGTCTTTATCCATGACCTGGATGAAGGTGTCGAGTGAACCCTGAGTGAGTTTGGAGATGACACTGAGCTGGGTGGAATCATGGAGCTGCTGGAGGGGTTTGAGGTTCTCCAGAGGGATCTGAGCTGCTTGGATCCATGGGTTGAGAGCAACGGGATGAGGGTCAACCAGGAACTCGGGGCACAACAGCCCCGGGCAGCTCCCGGCGAGGAGAAGAGCGGCTGGAAAGGGCCCTGGAGGAGAAGGACCTGGGGGGGTCGGTGGGACACGAGCCAGCAGGGGCCCAGGGGGCCAAGAAGGCCAAGGGCATCTTGGCTTGGAGCAGCCCCCAGGGAGGTTCTTCTCCCTCGGCCTCTGGGGAGACCCGACCTCGAATCCTGGGGGCAGCTCTGGGCCCCGAGGAGAACCTGGAGGGCCTGGAGCCTCCGGAGAAGAGCCCGGAGCTGGGGAAGGGGCTGGAGAAGAAGAGGAGCGGCTGAGGGAGCTGGAGAAGAGGAGGCCGAGGGGAGAGCTCGTTGCTCTCTCCAACTCCCTGCGAGGAGGTTGTGGAGAGGAGGGAGCTGGGCTCTTCTCCCGAGGGGACAGGACGAGGGGGAACGGCCTCCAGCTCCACCCGGGGAGCCTCAGATGGGACATCAAGAGAAGATTCTTCATGGAAAGGGTCACTGGAACAGGGAGGGGGTTGAGTCCCCAGCCCTGGAGGGTTTAAGGTGGACGAGGCGCTGAGGGACACGGGTCAGTGGTCAATGGGGATGGTTGGACTCCATGATCCGCTGGGTCCTTTCCAACCTGGTGATTCCGTGACTCTGAGGTTCTACCCCATGGTGGTTTGGACCCTGCGGACGCAGCGGTCGGCCCCCCCCGCGAGGGACTCACCCAGCAGCATGAGCGGGCGCCCCGAGAGGCTGGCGTTCTCCAGGTGCAGGACCACCAGGCTGCTGCTGATGCGCAGGGCGCGAGCCACGAAGGGGGCCGAGTGGTCCAGCAGGGGCGTGTTCCGCGCGTCCAGGTACTGCAGGCAGTTCGTCTGCGAGGGAAGACACAGAGGGATCAGCCCCGTCGCTCTTCTAGATGTTTCTCCACGTCTCCGTGAAGGTCGAGCCCCATCCCAGCCACCGATGTCGGGATAAGAGCTGCTGGGATGATCCGCATCCACCTGAAACGTCGCTTTGCTCCCACCAAGGGTTTGGGACAAGAGGGAAAGAGCCAGAAGGAACCGTTCAGACAATCTCGTGCACCAGAAGAGCTCACAGCGAGCTCCACGCTCCGACCACGCCATTCCAAACACCTTCTATCCCACGGAATCACCTCCGCACGGAGCCGACTGTCGCCCTCCTACGCTAAGATAGAAGCACGGAATGGGTTGGGTTGGAAGGAACCTCAAAGATCATCCAGTTCTAACGCCCCTGCCACGGGCAGGGACACCTCCCACCGGATCAGGTTGCTCCAAGCTCCATCCAAGCAGACCCTGAACACCTTCCAGGGATGGGGAAGCTACAACTTCCCTAGAAACCTTGGCCACGGCTTCCCCATCGTCATCAGGAAAAACTTCCTCATGCCTAGTCTAAATCATCCCCCTCCAATTCCAAGTCATTCTTCCTCGTCCTATCGCTCCAGGCCCTTGGAAAAAGCCCCTCTCCAGCTTTCCTGGAGCCCCTTCAGGTTCTGGAAGCTGCTCTAAGGTCTTCTCCAGGCTGGACATCCCCAACCCTCTCGGCCTGTCCTAACAGCAGAGGTTCTCCAGCCCTCAGATCAACGAAAAGAGGAGCGGGAGACTCTTTGGAGAGGGGGAGAGGACCCCGTTTGCCAACCCAACCCGCTCTCCAGAGACGGACGCTGCTCACTGAGGGGACATCACGTCCTGGATGGCCCCAACCGGCTCTCCCTGCGGTTGTTTTATAGAATCGATCGGTTGGAAAAGACCTTGGAGATGTCTGCAGCCTCCCCTTCACCCGTTTCCAACACTTCCAGCTCCTCCTCACGATGGGGGATTCCAGAAACTGGACGCGGGGCTCCAGGTGGGGTCGGAGAGGGGCAAGAAACCTCTCCTGATGACCACACAGCCCTCTCCAACCTCCAGATTCTCCTTCTTAGAAACGAGGAGCCCCAGCCCGGAGCTCAAGCTCCTTCCCTGCACCCACGTCGCTGGTTTTAGAGCATCGATCCGGGCTCGGCCAGCGGGACTCGGCGAGGTCTCAACCTCCCCAAGGGTCCTCCGGCTCCCCACCGGCTCCAGCCGGAGTTACGCAAGGTCCCCCGGCTCCGAGCGCAACGTCTCGTCAGCGCCGCGACCCAACCAAACGAGGCGAGAGGTTAATTGCGGTCGCTTTGGAGCCGCGCCCCGAGCAGGGAGCACGAGGCGCCGCCGCCGCCGCCTCCCCCGCGCTGAACTAATCGGGGTTAATTAGCCCCCGCGAAGCCAAACACCGGGGCGCGCTCGTCACTCGCCCGCGAGATAATGAGCACCCAACCCGTTGGCAACGCCACTAATCACAACCTCCTCCTTTTCCTGCTGGGAGCCGCATCCCAATTTTCTCCGCTCCGGGGGCTCGGCAGCCTCGCCGGGGGTGGGAAGGGTGGTTTTTCTCCTCGTCTCCAAGCCTGGGTTGACCACATCTCTTGGAAGGGGGTGGTTGGTTGGACGAGGAGGCCCAAGTCAACCTTAGCGTGTCGGGAATGACGCGAGAAGCTCAACCGAGGCCACCGGGAGGCAGCCCGGGTGCCAAAAAAAAAAAAAAAAGCATCGCGAAGCGATGACGAACCTTCCTCATCATGTGGGCGGCCGCCTGCCAGCCCCGCGTGCCGATGTGTTTGTTGAAGGAGATGTTGAGGTGCGTGGCCGACTCGTAGTACTCGATCATGTCAAACAACGCCGAGGCGCCCTGCGAGACAGAAGATGAGACGTTACGGAGAAGAACAAGGGGTTGCGGCGCTCCAGAAGGGCCAAGAAGAGGGTTTAGCCGGGCTGGAGAAGCGCGGGAAGGACGTGGAGCTGGTGGAGCACGTCTAGAGGAGGCCACGAGGATGAGCCGAGGGCTGGAGAACCTCCTGTAGAGTTGGGGTTGCTCAACCTGGAGAAGAGAAGGCTGCGGGGAGGCTTTAGAGCAGCTTCAAGGACTGGAAGGGGCTCCAGGAAAGCTGGGGAGGCAGAGAGGGAAGGGGTAGGATGAGGGGAGCAGTTTCGAGCTGAAAGAGGGGAGATTGGGATGAGATCTTGGGAAGAAATCTTCTCCTGGGAGGGTGGAGAGGCCCAGGTTACCCAGAGAAGCGGTCGCCCCATCCCTGGAGGGGTTCAAGGCCAGGTCGGATGGGGCTTGGAGCCCCCGATCCAGCGGGAAGCGTCCCTGCCCGGAGCACAGGGGACGAACCGGATGGGTTTTGAGGTCCCTTCCAACTCAAACCACCCCAGGATTCTAGGACACAAGCAGCTCGGGCACAAGCCTCTTGCACGGTGTCCCCGGTCCCTCCAGCCTCAGCAGCTTGGCTGCCCTCGGATGCTCGAGGAGGACAAGAGAAGGTGTTTCACCACGTTCCCACCATCCAGGGAGCATCACCAGGGCACACGAAGACCCAGCAAGGCCTGGAATAGGCTGAAGGTCCCAGGCAATAGGCTGAAGGATCTAGGGAACAGGCTGAAGGTTCCAGAGAAACCGTTCTGAGCCACCTCCGGGTCAAAGATCCCAACAAGGGAGCCCAGGGCAGCACCTCCACCCGGCCCCTCTCGGTGTTGGAGAGAAAACAAATCCAGACGGAGCAGGGCACGGTCCAGGGATGCACGAGCCCTCGGAAAACGCTTCCAAGGACACAGAGAAATGACTTTTTTGCTGGATATTCCACCTGGGTTGAGGCCTCGGCACCGATTCGCTCCCCGTGGGGTCACGCAGAAAGGAATCGCACCAAGAATCTCTGAAAAAACCAGGCGTGAACACCAAGATTTGAAGCAGGATGAGGAGCGAAAGGCTCAGCCGAGCAGGATTCGCGCCCGAAACATCGGCAGCTGCAGCGGAACAATTTGCTTAATGATATAATGAGGCTCTTGGAGACAATTAGCTGAAAGCTCGGGAGCGGAGCCGCAAAAGCGCTGCGAGGCTTCTAGAAAAAAAAAAAAGGATGTGGAGAGACCTGGAGGACTGGAAAACACCTTGGCGAAGGGAAATGAGAGAACAGGACTCCAGGGAACAAGAGGACTTTCTGCTGGGAACGGGCTCTCCCGCAGGAAAGGGGGAGGAGAAACTGGGCGATTGGAGTCCCCAGGAAGGAGGCGACGGCTGGAAACGACTGGAACGGGAGAAAATGGGAGAAGAATAGAATTGGAACGGGATAGGAAGGAGATCAGAACTGGAGAAGAACGGGATAAGAAGGGGAATTGAATGGGAGAAGAATGGGACAGGAACGAGACCAGAACTGGAGAAGAATGGGAATGGAATGGGAATGGAATGGGAGAAGAATGGAACTGGAATGGGACAGGAACGAGACCAGAACTGGAGAAGAATGGGATAAGAAGGGGAATGGAATGGGAGAAGAATGGAACTGGAACGGGACAGGAATGAGACCAGAACTGGAGAAGAATGGGAATGGAATGGGAGAAGAATGGGACAGGAACGGGATAGGAACGAGACCAGAACTGGAGAAGAACGGGATAAGAAGTGGAATGGAATGGGAGAAGAGTGGAACTGGAACGAGATCAGAACTGGAGAAGAATGGGAATGGAATGGGAATGGAATGGGAATGGAATGGGAGAAGAATGGAACAGGAACGAGACCAGAACTGGAGAAGAACGGGATAAGAAGGGGAATGGAATGGGAGAAGAATGGAACTGGAACGGGATAGGAAGGAGACCAGAACTGGAGAAGAATGGGAATGGAATGGGAGAAGACTAGAACTGGAACAGGACAGGAACGAGACCAGAACTGGAGAAGAACAGGAATGGAATGGGAATGGAATGGGAGAAGAATAGAACTGGAACGGGACAGGAACGAGACCAGAACTGGAGAAGAATGGGATAAGAAGGGGAATGGAATGGGAGAAGAATGGAACTGGAACAGGAGCAGAACTGGATAGGAATGGGACAAGAAGAGGATGGGAATGGGACTGGACTGGGACAGGAATGGAGCAGGATCAGGACCAGAACGGGACAGGAACAGGACCAGAACGGGACAGGAATGGAGCAGGACTGGGATGGGACCGGAATGGGACAGGATCAGGACCTGAACGGGACAGGGACAGGACCAGAACGGGACAGGAATGGAGCAGGACTGGGATGGGACCGGAATGAGGCAGGCTCAGGACCAGAACGGGACAGGAACAGGACCAGAACGGGACAGGAATGGAGCAGGACTGGGATGGGACCGGAATGGGGCAGGCTCAGGACCAGAACGGGATAAGACGGGGATGGGAACGGGGCTGGCGCTCTCCGTTTCCCCTGCGAGCAGACCCCGGGACACATCAGACCCCTCGTGCTCTCGCTCTAACGCGACTGGAAGAGGAGAACACGAAGCGCCGAGCTCTGCGATCTCCGCTCGGCTCGGAAGGCGCGGGCTCCGTTTTAATTATTAACGTGTCGTTCTTCCCCGGGAGAAGGAGCCGAGCGAAGCACGGGATCGTTTTACAACCAGAGGCGTCACGAGTTCGGCAGGGGCCTCATCCAGCCCCACGAAATCGCGGTCCCGGCACCCAAAGCCGAGCAGGATCCAAGCCCCGATCAGCGAGAAGCCTCCGTGGCTCCGAGCCAGCCTCATCACGGGGTCGGAGCAGGAGCCACCGGCCGAGTCGCGTTATTTCCTCACTTTATATCGGATGTGGGAGCTCAGGGCCGCGGAGCCTTCCCAACGTGAGCTCCAACAGGAGCCTGGAAGGCACGAGGATCGAAAGGGGATGCTCCGGGCAAGGGGAACTCGCGATCGGAGCTAAAATAATCTCTAACTGCTTCCTCAATTTTCCAGCTCCCCCGGCCGGGAGCTGAGCTCGCGGCCCCAGGCGCTGGGAGGGAGGAGGGAGGCGCGTGGGGATGGGACGGGGCATGTAGAAAGGAGCCTAAACTTCCCCTTCAGCCCAAAAAAAAGAGGTACCCACAGTCCCCTCGGCTTCCAAAGCAGCTTTTCAATCTGGATTTCAAATCCCCTGGAGCTTCGTGGCTTCAGGGTCAACCTCTACAGAGCCAGACGGATAGGGAAGGAACGGGAAGAGGGCCACGGGACGGTCCCAAAACACAAGCAGGTGCCCGCGAGGAGGTGAAGACCGAGCACGACACCTGCACGGTGAGAACTGAGACCTCGGAAGAGGCCACGGCCACTTACGTCTTCATCCAAGCTCGTTTGCTCCAAATCCACCACCTTGAACTGGACTCGCTTGAAAATCTCCTCCAGCGCCTCGCAGGCTTTGTAATCCAACTTCTCCCCTGGGAAAAAAGAGCAGAGAAAGGTGAATCGGGAGCCTCGGGATGCGCCACGCGAGGGGCTGTGTGACCGCGAGCTCGAGAGCCTCGTGTCACGGGACAAAAAACACGTGGAAAAGCCGTTTTCTCCCATTTAGGGGCAGCTCAGCTTCTCAGAAACTCGCTGGCTGAGGAATCCAACCCCGGGCTGCAGCGTTCCCGCTGGTTTATCCGCCCCAGCAGCAAAAAAGGAGGATTATTCCTTGTTAAAAACCATCGCGGGGAGCCCCGAAAGCTCCTCCAGGCTCGCCGGCAGCACCCCAAGCCGGGCGAGGTTTCCACAGGGAGACCTCGACCAGGGTTTGAGCTCGGAAGGGGGTTGGAAATCCATCGGAAAAGCAAGGCTGCTGCCACCTAAAATCTCCTGGAACCCGCAATCTCTGCTTCCCCACCAAGCAGAAAAAAGGTTTCCAGCCTCTCCCCAGCTCCAGTCCCTCTGGAATCGCGCGAGGAGCATCTCGGCTGCTCGTCGCTCGCTACAGAAAAGCATCACCGAGTCGAGGAACCCCTGGAAATGCACCCGCTGGGCTCCTGCCTCCAATTCTTTCTGATTTTTTTGCTGCCGCGGGTTACTCTGAGGACCCTTCTCAAGCTTTTGGGCTTTGGATTTACTCATTTCGTTGCTGTTCCCTCCACTCATTTAAGGGCAAGGGCAGCATCGGAGGCAACGGGGCCCCTGAAAGGTTTATTTTGAGAGCGTTTGGTCCGGCTGCTTGTGTCCAGCAGCATCTCCATCCTCCTCCAGAGGAATCTGCGCCGGACAGACATCCCGGCTCCCCACGTTTCCTCGCTCCGAGCGCTTCCCCAGCCTCCAGGCTCCTCTCCAACACCCTACGAGCAGCACCGGCCCCCAAATACTGTGGATTTAACCCCAGAAGAGGCGGCTTCGGCCTCAAAGCCGAAGAAACTTCATCCACCCCCATCTCCGTCGAGCTCCGCGGGAAAGCAGGAGGGTCCGAGACCTCAGGAGGCAAAGCGGCTCCGGCTCAGCCCGAACTCGCAGCCCGCCGGAGCCGTTTGGATGCTCGGAGGCTGCGGGGGCAGCATCCCAGCTCCTCCTCCTGCTCCTCCGCTGCTTCCCGACCCCAACGGGGAAGATTCCTCGCACGCAAAACCCACCCTGGTCCTGCTCTGCCGGGCTCCAGGCTCGATCCTGCGGGGACTACGGGTCCGCGGCACCGCAACGAGACACCAGGAGCCTCCAGGAGAGAAATGCCATCCCCCCGGAGGCACGAGAAGGACTTACCTTTCAGATCCAAGCAATCTATCCGGGGAGCCAGATCCTTGAATTCCTACAAATGGAAAGAAAAGCAGCGTTTCACCTTCAGGGAATTAATGAGCTGGGAGAACGAGGCGAGGCGATAAAACGAAGCAAGCCTGCCCCAAACGAAGAAAAGATGGGAACTCCCAGCCTGAGGTTCGCTCCAAACCCCCGGGGAGAGCAGGGAACCCTCCGTGGAACAAAAACTGATGGAGAGGAGGGTCTGTCCCGACCATCGGAGGCTCCAGAGCCACCTGGGAAGAGCACGGGGGGCTGAAACTTGAGCAGAACCATCCCCACACCCTCTATCCTGATTCTCCAGCTCGAGGAAGCTGGAGAACACCTTCTAGAAGCCAGAGAAATCGCGGCTGCTCCAGCCCTGGAGGCGTTCAAAGGCCACGTCGGATGCGACTTGGAGCAACGTGCGCCAGCGGGAGGTGTCCCTGCTGGGTTTTGAGGTCCTGGATGGGTTTTGAGGTGCCTTCTGCCCCCAGATCCACGACTCGGCCATCCCTCGGGGTGGAAACAGCTCCAGCTCTACCTGGATCTGCTTCAGGAGTTTGGGAATCTGCTTGCAGTTCAGCTTCTGGCAGGCTTGCTTGTAGGCAGCCAGGATCTCCTCGACCGTCACGTTCTGGGCTGGAAAAGCAGAAGGAAACGAGAGACGTGAGGGTCGGATTCGCAGCAATCGACACAGCCGCGTTTCCCCATCGGACGCCGCGAGCCGCCGGGGATTTACACCCAGCGGAGGAGCCTGCGAGGAGATTACGAGGATTAAGGATGTTCCAACGCAGCAGGACGAGGCAAATCCTGAGCTGGGCTCGCTGGAACAAGGCCCCAGCCCCGTCACGCTCGGGGCACAGAGGGGCCGCGGACACAGAGTTGGGGCCTCTTCCCCAGCTCCTTCCCCAGCATCGGTGGTGGGAAATGGAGTTAACTCCAGCCGGAGGCCAGGGACAAGTGGTGGCCCCAGGGCTAAGTGGTGGCTCCAGCCCTGCTCGATGTCTTTATCCATGACCTGGATGAAGGTGTCGATGCACCCTGAGTGAGTTTGTTGATGACACTGAGCTGGGTGGAAGCTGGAGCTGCTGGAGGGGGTTGAGGTTCTCCAAAGGGATCTGAGCAGCTTGGATCCATGGGTTGAGAGCAACGGGATGAGGGTCAACCAGGAACTTGGGGAACAACAGCCCCGGGCAGCTCCAGCGAGGAGAAGAGCGGCTGGAAAGGGCCCTGGAGGAGAAGGACCTGGGGGGGTCGGTGGGACACGAGCCAGCAGGGGCCCAGGGGGCCAAGAAGGCCAAGGGCATCTTGGCTTGGAGCAGCCCCCAGGGAGGTTCTTCTCCCTCGGCCTCTGGGGAGACCCGACCTCGAATCCTGGGGGCAGCTCTGGGCCCCGAGGAGAACCTGGAGGGCCTGGAGCCTCCGGAGAAGAGCCCGGAGCTGGGGAAGGGGCTGGAGAAGAAGAGGAGCGGCTGAGGGAGCTGGAGAAGAGGAGGCCGAGGGGAGAGCTCGTTGCTCTCTCCAACTCCCTGCGAGGAGGTTGTGGAGAGGAGGGAGCTGGGCTCTTCTCCCAAGGGGACAGAACGAGGGGGAACGGCCTCCAGCTCCACCCGGGGAGCCTCAGATGGGACATCAAGAGAAGATTCTTCACGGAAAGGGTCACTGGGCCCTGGAACAGGGAGGGGGTTGAGTCCCCAACCCTGGAGGGTTTAAGCTGGACGAGGCGCTGAGGGACACGGGTCAGTGATTGATGGGGACGGTTGGACTCGATGACCCGTTGGGTCTCTTCCAACCTGGTGCTTCTCTGATTCTACGACAAGGCCGCTGTGGGGGAACCAAGAGCGCTCTCCAGCGCTTCCCTCTGGCTTTGAGCTCCACCTGAGTGGAGCTCCGTGCAATTGTTTTGCCCTCGCGAGGCGGGCGCGGAGCCTGCCAGGGCGCATCCACCCCCGGCTTCTCCCTAATCGGCTTCCGGAGCCGCGCGGGGAGCGGGGGGTCAGCCCCAGGCACCGAGCCAGCGCCTCGCAGCTCCCAGAGCTCCGGTAAACACGTCCTCGGAATCCGGTTCCTCGCTCGGGAGGGGCCTCGGCTGCCGTCAGTTTACTCACCGCTCCTGCCCGCCCTGAATCACGGGCAACGCGGCCGCTCCGCGTGCCGGGGCTGGCGACGCGGGAGCTGCCGCGGGATCATTAGCCACGTGAGGCCAGGCCCGACGCCGCTCAGAACCAGAGAATCAGCACCAGCTTGGGAAGGAGCCACCGGATCATGGAGTCCAACCGTCCCCATCGACCACTGACCCGTGTCCCTCAGCGCCGCATGCACCCGCCCCTTAAACCCTCCAGGGTTGGGGACTCGACCCCCTCCCTGTTCCAGTGACCCTTTCCATGAAGAATCTTCTCTTGATGTCCCATCTGAGGCTCCCCGGGTGGAGCTGGAGGCCGTTCCCCCTCGTCCTGTCCCCTCGGGAGAAGAGCCCAGCTCCCTCCTCTCCACAACCTCCTCGCAGGGAGTTGGAGAGAGCAACGAGCTCTCCCCTCGGCCTCCTCTTCTCCAGCTCCCTCAGCCGCTCCTCTTCTTCTCCAGCCCCTTCCCCAGCTCCGGGCTCTTCTCCGGAGGCTCCAGGCCCTCCAGGTTCTCCTCGGGGCCCAGAGCTGCCCCCAGGATTCGAGGTCGGGTCTCCCCAGAGGCCGAGGGAGAAGAACCTCCCTGGGGGCTGCTCCAAGCCAAGATGCCCTTGGCCTTCTTGGCCCCCTGGGCCCCTGCTGGCTCGTGTCCCACCGACCCCCCCAGGTCCTTCTCCTCCAGGGCCCTTTCCAGCCGCTCTTCTCCTCGCTGGGAGCTGCCCGGGGTTGTTGTTCCCCAAATTCCTCGTTGACCTTCACCCCGTGGCTCTCAGCCCGTGGATCCAAGCTCTTCAGATCCCTCTGGAGAACCTCAACCCCCTCCAGCAGCTCCAGCTGCCCCCCCCAGCTCAGCGTCACCCCCAAACTCACTCAGGGTGCGTCGACGCCGTCACTCAGGTCGTGGATGAAGCCCTCGAGCCGGGCTGGACTCGGGGCACAAACCCCCGCGAGCCGCAGCCCACGGGGAGCCCCCGGGACGCCCTCCGGATCCTGCGCTTTGGTGCCCCCCACGCTGGAGGAACCCAACCACCTTCAAGCCCCCCCAGACCCTCCCCCAGACCCCCCTGTGTCCCCTGGAGCCTCCTTGCTCCCCCCCCCCCATAGTCCTGTTCCCCTCGGGCACCCTCAGAGCCCCCCTGGAGCCTCTCCAGTGCCCCCCCCCGAGCCCCCCGGTGCCCCCCAGCCCCTAGTCTGGTGTCCCCCCAGCCTCCCCGGTGCCCCCCCCAGCCCGGAGCCCCCCGTGTCCCCCCTGGACCCCCCTAAACCCAGAGCCCGGAGCCCCTCGTGTCCCCCAGACCCCCCCCCGGAGCCCCCAGACCCCCCTGTGTCCCCTGGAGCCTCCTTGCATCCCCCCCCATAGTGCTCTTCCCCTCGGATGCCCTCAGAGCCCCCCTGGACCCCCCTGGAGCCTCTCCAGTGCCCCCCCCGAGCCCCCCAGTGCCCCCCAGCCCCTAGTCTGGTGTCCTCCCAGCCTCCCCGGTGCCCCCCCAGCCCCTCAGCCCCCCCGTGTCCCCCCTGGACCCCCCCTCAGCCCCCAGCCCGGAGCCCCCCATGTCCCCCCCCGGCGCCCCCCCCCAGCCCGGAGCCCCCCGTGTCCCCCCTGGACCCCCCTCAGTCCCAAGCCCAGAGCCCCCCATGTCCCCCCTTGGTGCCCCCCCCAGCCCAGAGCCCCCCGTGTCCCCCCTGGACCCCCCTCAGCCCCCAGCCCGGAGCCCCCCATGTCCCCCCCCAAGCCCCTCAGCCCCCCCGGGAGCCCCCCCCCCCCCTTTTTACCGTGTCTCCAGGGGTCCTTGGGCTCCACGGCCCCGGACACGATGTCCTCGTCGCACGGGAAGGTGACGCGCTTGGCGCCGGCCCGGAGCCGGCCCTCCCCGGGGCCTCGGGGCTCCTCGGGGCCCCGGGACTCGCTGCGGGGCTCCGGGGGCGGGGCGGCGGCGGCGGGAGCGGCGGGAGCGGCGGGGAGGCCGCACCCGGGCCCCGCGGGCTCCATGGCCGAGCTCAGCCGCCTCCTCCACCTCCTCCTCCTCCTCCTCCTCCCCCTCACGGCCGCCCCGGGGGCATCGCGGCTCCGGGAGGGACGGAGGGAACCGGGGGGGGGAAGCGGGAGGGAAGCGGGGAGGCTGCGCTCAGCCCCGTGGCGAATCTGCGGAACCGAACCCGGAGGGGAGGCGGCGGCGGAGGTAGCGGCGGGTTCGCAATGGCAGATTCGTCACGGGAAGGAGGAGAAGCGGAGAGGAGCGGAGAGACTCGGGGGAACAGCGGGAAACGGCAGAAAGAAAGGGATGAAACGGGATAACGGGGCCGGGTCGCGCCGCTCAGAGCCGCGCTGGGGCCTGTGGCGAATCTGCGGAAGCGAACGCGCGCGGGGAGGAGGCGGCGGCGGAGGTAGCGGCGGGTTCGCGGTGGCAGATTCGTCACGGAGAGGAGGGGGAGCGGAGCGGAGAGACTCGGGGGAAGAGCGGGGAACGGCAAGAAGAAGGAGGAGAAACGGGATAACGGGGCCTGTGGCGGGTCGCTGCGCTCAGCGCCGCGCCGGGAGCTGTGGCGAATCTGCGGAAGCGAACCCGGTGGGGAGGGAGCAGCGGCAGTAGCGGCGGGTTCGCGGCGGCAGATTCGTCACGGAGGAAAGAAGAAGCGGAGGGAGCGGCGGAGCAAAGGGAAAAAATAGAGGGGAACGATAGGAACGACGGGGACGAAACGGGATAACAGGGCTGGGTCGCTGCGCTCAGCGCCGCGCGGGGAGCTGTGGCGAATCTGCGGCACCTAACCCGGCGGGGAGGGAGCAGCGGCGGTAGCGACGGGTTCGCGGCGGCAGATTCGTCACGGAGAGGAGAAGAAACGGAGGGAGCGGCGGAGCGAAGGGGAAAAATGGAGGGGAATGATAGGAATGAAGGGGACGAAACGGGATAACGGGGCTGGGTCGCTGCGCTCAGCGCCGCGCGGGGAGCTGCGGCGAATCTGCGGCACCGAACGCGCGCGAGGAGGCGGCGGCGGCAGCAGCGACCGGTTCGCGGCGGCAGATTCGCCACGGGGAGGGTGCGGAGCCGGGAGAACCGGGAGAACCGGGGGACGTGGCGGGATAAGGCGCCTTGAGATCCATCCCTCCGGGAGCCCCACACCGGCCCCGAGCCCCGGTGCCCCCGTTCCTCGACCTTTCGCAGCCGGTAACGAATCTGCGGCCGCTGGAAAGCGGCAGCGGGGCGGGGGGGGTGGGGCAGGGGGAATGGGGGGGTCCTTGAGGCTTTTTGGGGGGTCCTTGAGGCTTTTTGGGGCTCAGGGGAGGCGGGGGGGGGGACACGAGGGGTTGGGGGGGTCTAAGAGCGATAAGGGGGGGTCTGGGGGGGTTTGGGGGGGTCTAGGAGGCATAAAAGGGGGGGGAAGGGAGGTGGGGGGGCACAGAGAGGTTTTGGGGGGTCTACGAGCAATAAAGGGGGCACAGAGAGGTTTTTGGGGGGGCACAGAGAGATCTGGGGGGGCACAGAGAGATCGGGGGGGCACAGGTTTTGGGGGGGCACGGAGAGGTTTTGGGGGGGCACGGAGAGGTTTTTTGGGGGGACACAGAGAGGTCTGGGGGGCACAGAGAGGTTTTGGGGGGGCACAGAGAGGTTTTGGGGGCCACAGAGAGGTTTTTGGGGGGGACACAGAGAGGTTTTGGGGTGACACAGAGAGGTCTGGGGGGGACACAGATTTTTGAGGGCACACAGAGGTTTTGGGGGGCACAGAGGTTTTGGGGGCACAGAGAGGTTTGGGGGGGACACAGAGAGGTCGGGGGGGGACACAGGTTGTGGGGGGACACAGAGAGATTTTTGAGGGCACACAGAGAGGTCTGGGGGGGCACAGAGAGGTTTTTGGGGGGGCACAGAAAGGTTTTGGGGGGACACAGGTTTTTGGAGGGACACAAAGAGGTTTTGGGGGGGCACAGAGAGGTCTGGGGGGGACACAGGCTTTGGGGGGGGACACAGGTTTGGGGGGGCACAGAGAGGTTTTGGGGGACACACAGAGGTTTTGGGGGCACACAGAGGTTTTTTTGGGGGCACAGAGAGGTTTGGGGGGGCACAGAAAGGTCTGGGGGGGGGACACAGAGTTTTTGGGGGGGCACAGAGCGGTTTTGGGGGGGCACAGAGCGGTTTTGGGGGGCACAGAGAGGTCTGGGGGGCTCAGAGGGGTTTTGGGGGGGGCTCAGAGAGGTTTTGGGGGTGCACAGAGAGGTTTTCGGGGCGCACAGAGAGGTTTTGGGGGGCACAGAAAGGTCTGGGGGGGACACAGAGAGGGTTTTGGGGGCACAGAGAGGTTTTTTTGGGGGGCACAGAGAGGTTTTTTGGGGGACACAGGTTTTTGGGGGGGCACAGAGAGGTTTTTGGGGGGACACAGGTTTGGGGGGGCACAGAGAGGTTTTTGGGGGGACACACAGAGGTTTTGGGGGCACAGAGAGGTTTTTTGGGGCACAGAGAGGTCTGAGGGGGACACAGATGTTTTGGGGGGGCACAGAGAGGTTTTGGGGGGGACACAGAGAGGTCTGGGGGGACACAGGTTTGGGGGGGCACAGAGAGGTTTTTGGGGGGACACAGAGAGGTTTGGGGGGGACACAGAGACGTTTGGGGGGGACACAGGTTGTGGGGGGACACAGAGAGATTTTTGAGGGCACACAGAGAGGTCTGGGGGGGCACAGAGAGGATTTTGGGGGGGCACAGAGAGGTTTTGGGGGGGCACAGAGAGGTTTTTTGGGGGACACAGAGAGGTTTTGGGGGGGCACAGAGACGTTTGGGGGGGACACAGGTTGTGGGGGGACACAGATTTTTGAGGGCACACAGAGAGGTTTTGGGGGGCACAGAGAGGTTTTTGGGGGGACACAGAGAGGTTTTGGGGGGACACAGAGAGGTCTAGGGGGGACACAGGTTGTGGGGGGACACAGAGAGATTTTTGAGGGCACACAGGGAGGTTTTTGGGGGGGCACAGAGAGGTTTTGGGGGCCACAGAGAGGTTTTTGGGGGGGACACAGAGAGGTTTTGGGGTGACACAGAGAGGTCTGGGGGGGACACAGATTTTTGAGGGCACACAGAGGTTTTGGGGGGCACAGAGAGGTTTTTGGGGGGACACAGGTTTTGGGGGGGACACAGAGAGGTTTGGGGGGGACACAGAGAGGTCTGGGGGGGACACAGAGAGGTCTGGGGGGGACACAGGTTGTGGGGGGACACAGAAAGATTTTTGAGGGCACACAGAGAGGTTTTGGGGGGGCACAGAGAGGATTTTGGGGGGACACAGAAAGGTTTTGGGGGGACACAGAGAGGTTTTGGGGGGACACAGAGAGGTCTGGGGGGGCACAGAGACGTCTGGGGGGGACACAGGTTGTGGGGGGACACAGATTGTTGAGGGCACACAGAGAGGTCTGGGGGGGCACAGAGAGGTTTTGGGGGGCACAGAGAGGTTTTTGGGGGGACAGGTTTTGGGGGGGCACAGAGAGGTTTTTGGGGGGACACACAGAGGTTTTTGGGGGCACAGAGGTTTTTGGGGGCACAGAGAGGTCTGGGGGGCACACAGAGAGATTTTAGGGGGCCAGGAAGGGCGAGTGGGGGGGGTCGCAGCGATCCAGCTGGCGAGGGGCATGAACCCCAGAGCCAAGAGGGAAGGAAATTTTTGGGGGGGCTGTGTGTGCCCCCCCCCTATTTTCTCCATGCCCCCCTCCCCGCCCCCCCCCCCCAGGAGCCGCCATGGCGGTGCCGGTGCCGGTTCTACGCTTGCCCCGCGGCCCCGAGGGCTCCGCTCGGGGTTTCCGTTCCCCGCGCTCCGTGGAGGAGGAGGAGGAGGAGGAGGAAGGCACGAAGGCGGCTCAGGGGGCGCGGGCGGCTCTGCGGCTTCGCTTCCTTCGGGCCTTGGGGGCGGCTCGGGGCCGTCCGGCTCGTTTCCGCCTCCGCTCGGGGGTCTGCGTGGACGCCGAGTTGGGAGCGGCCGACGTGGACGCCGTCGCCTTCCAGGTGGACGCGCTCCGCACGCCCCTGGGGGTGCAGGCGGCCGCGCTGCTGCGCTGCTCCGACGTCCTCGCCTTCTCCTTCCCGCTCGCCTCGCGCCCCGGCCCCGCCACCGCTTCCGGAACGTTCCCCGGGGCCGCGGGAACAAAGGCGCCGTTCCCTGAGCCGCGAGGAAGCGAATCCGCCATTTCCTGAGCCTGGAGGAAGCGAATCCCCCTTTTCCTGAGCCGAGAGGAAGCGAATCCCCCTTTTCCTGAGCCGAGAGGAAGCGAATTCGCCTTTTTCAGAGGCGAAATGAAGCGAATCCCCCTTTTCCAGACCATAAAGGAACGGAATCCACTTTTTCCAGACAATAAAGGAACAAAATCCCCCTTTTCCAGACCCTAAAGGAAGCGAATCCCCCTTTTCCTGAGCCTAGAGGAAGCGGAATCCCCCTTTTCCTGAGCCTAGAGGAAGCGAATCCCCGTTTTCCAGACTCTAGAGGAACCGAATCCCCCTTTTCCTCAGCCGAGAAGAACCGAATCCGCCTTTTCCAGACAATAAAGGAAGCGAATCCCCCTTTTCCAGCCCCTAGAGGAAACGAATCCCCCTTTTCCAGCCCCTAGAGGAAACGAATCCCCCTTTTCCAGCCCCTAGAGGAAGCGAATCCCCCTTTTCCAGCCCCTAGAGGAAGCAAATCCACTTTTTCCTGAGCCTGGAGGAAGCGAATCCGCTTTTTCCTGAGCCAAGAGGAAGCGAATCCCCCTTTTCCCGACAATAAAGGAACTGAATACACTTTTTCCAGAACATTAAGGAACTGAATCCCCCTTTTCCAGCCCCTAGAGGAAGCGAATCCCCCTTTTCCTGAGCCTAGAGGAACCGAATCCCCCTTTTCCAGCCCCTAGAGGAACCGAATCCCCCTTTTCCAGCCCCTAGAGGAAGCGAATCCCCCTTTTCCTGACCCTAGAGGAAGCGAATCCCCCTTTTCCAGCGCCTAGAGGAAGCGAATCCCCATTTCCAGCCCCTAGAGGAACCGAATCCCCCTTTTCCAGCCCCTAGAGGAACCGAATCCCCCTTTTCCAGCCCCTAGAGGAAGCGAATCCCCCTTTTCCAGACTCTAGAGGAACCGAATCCACCTTTTCCAGCCCCTAGAGGAAGCGAATCCCCCTTTTCCAGCCCCTAGAGGAAGCGAATTCCCCCTTTTCCAGCCCCTAGAGGAAGCGAATCCCCCTTTTCCAGCCCCTAGAGGAAGCGAATCCCCCTTTTCCAGCCCCTAGAGGAAGCGAATCCCCCTTTTCCAGCCCCTAGAGGAAGCGAATCCCCCTTTTCCTGACCCTAGAGGAAGCGAATCCCCCTTTTCCAGAACATAAAGGAACCGAATCCCCCTTTTCCAGCCCCTAGAGGAACCGAATCCCCCTTTTCCAGCCCCTAGAGGAAGCGAATCCCCCTTTCCCAGCCCCTAGAGGAAGCGAATCCCCCTTTTCCAGCCCCTAGAGGAACCGAATCCCCATTTCCAGCCCCTAGAGGAAGCGAATCCCCCTTTTCCAGCCCCTAGAGGAAGCGAATCCCCCTTTTCCAACAATAAAGGAACTGAATACACTTTTTCCAGAACATAAAGGAACAGAATCCCCCTTTTCCAGCCCCTAGAGGAAGCGAATCCCCCTTTTCCAGCCCCTAGAGGAAGCGAATCCCCCTTTTCCAGCCCCTAGAGGAAGCGAATCCCCCTTTTCCAGCCCCTAGAGGAAGCGAATCCCCCTTTTCCTGAGCCTAGAGGAAGTGGAATCCCCCTTTTCCAGACACTAGAGGAAGCGAATCCCCCTTTTCCAGCCCCTAGAGGAAGCGAATCCCCCATTTCCAGCCCCTAGAGGAAGCGAATCCCCCTTTTCCAGCCCCCAGAGGAACCGAATCCCCATTTCCAGCCCCTAGAGGAAGCGAATCCCCCTTTTCCAGCCCCTAGAGGAAGCGAATCCCCCTTTTCCAGCCCCTAGAGGAAGCGAATCCCCCTTTTCCTGAGCCTAGAGGAAGTGGAATCCCCCTTTTCCAGACACTAGAGGAAGCGAATCCCCCTTTTCCAGCCCCTAGAGGAAGCGAATCCCCCTTTTCCAGCCCCCAGAGGAACCGAATCCCCATTTCCAGCCCCCAGAGGAAGCGAATCCCCCTTTTCCAGCCCCTAGAGGAAGCGAATCCCCCTTTTCCAGCCCCCAGAGGAACCGAATCCCCATTTCCAGCCCCTAGAGGAAGCGAATCCCCCTTTTCCAGCCCCTAGAGGAAGCGAGTCCCCCTTTTCCAGCCCCCAGAGGAAGCGAATCCCCCTTTTCCAGCCCCTAGAGGAAGCGAATCCCCCTTTTCCAGCCCCTAGAGGAAGCGAATCCCCCTTTTCCAGCCCCTAGAGGAAGCGAATCCCCCTTTTCCAGCCCCTAGAGGAAACGAATCCCCCTTTTCCAGCCCCTAGAGGAAGCGAATCCCCCTTTTCCAGCCCCTAGAGGAAGCGAATCCCCCTTTTCCAGCCCCTAGAGGAAACGAATCCCCCTTTTCCAGCCCCTAGAGGAAACGAATCCCCCTTTTCCAGCCCCTAGAGGAAGCGAATCCCCCTTTTCCAGCCCCTAGAGGAAGCGAATCCCCCTTTTCCAGCCCCTAGAGGAAGCGAATCCCCCTTTTCCAGACCCTAGAGGAAGCGAATCCCCCTTTTCCAGCCCCTAGAGGAAGCGAATCCCCCTTTTCCGCCGCGGTTCCCCGCGCTCCGTGGAGGCCGAGGAGGAGGAGGAGGAGGAGGGCACGAAGGCGGCTCAGGGGGCGCGGGCGGCTCTGCGGCTTCGCTTCCTTCGGGCCTTGGGGGCGGCTCGGGGCCGTCCGGCTCGTTTCCGCCTCCGCTCGGGGGTCTGCGTGGACGCCGCGTTGGGAGCCGCCGACGTGGACTCCGTCGCCTTCCAGGTGGACGCGCTCCGCACGCCCCTGGGGGTGCAGGCGGCCGCGCTGCTGCGCTGCTCCGACGTCCTCGCCTTCTCCTTCCCGCTCGCCTCGCGCCCCGGCCCCGCCACCGCTTCCGGAACGTTCCCCGGGGCCGCGGGAACAAAGGCGCCGTTCCCTGAGCTGCGAGGAAGCGAATCCGCCTTTTCCTGAGCCGCGAGGAAGCGAATCCACCGTTTCCTGAGCCGAGAGGAAGCGAATCCGCCTTTTCCTGAGCCGCGAGGAAGCGAATCCCCCTTTTCCTGAGCCGAGAGGAAGCGAATCCCCCTTTTCCTGAGCCGAGAGGAAGCGAATCCGCCTTTTCCAGAGGCGAAATAAAGCGAATCCCCCTTTTCCAGACCATAAAGGAATGGAATCCACTTTTTCCAGACAATAAAGGAACAAAATCCCCCTTTTCCAGACCCTAAAGGAAGCAAATCCCTCTTTTCCTGAGCCTAGAGGAAGCGGAATCCCCCTTTTCCAGACCCTAGAAGAACCGAATCCCCGTTTTCCAGACTCTAGAGGAACCAAATCCCCCTTTTCCTCAGCCGAGAAGAACCGAATCCGCCATTCCAGACAATAAAGGAACCGAATCCCCCTTTTCCAGCCCCTAGAGGAACCGAATCCCCATTTCCAGCCCCTAGAGGAAGCGAATCCCCCTTTTCCAGCCCCTAGAGGAAGCGAATCCCCCTTTTCCTGAGCCTAGAGGAACCGAATCCCCCTTTTCCAGCCCCTAGAGGAACCGAATCCCCCTTTTCCAGCCCCTAGAGGAAGCGAATCCCCCTTTTCCTGACCCTAGAGGAAGCGAATCCCCCTTTTCCAGCGCCTAGAGGAAGCGAATCCCCATTTCCAGCCCCTAGAGGAACCGAATCCCCCTTTTCCAGCCCCTAGAGGAACCGAATCCCCCTTTTCCAGCCCCTAGAGGAAGCGAATCCCCCTTTTCCAGACTCTAGAGGAACCGAATCCACCTTTTCCAGCCCCTAGAGGAAGCGAATCCCCCTTTTCCAGCCCCTAGAGGAAGCGAATTCCCCCTTTTCCAGCCCCTAGAGGAAGCGAATCCCCCTTTTCCAGCCCCTAGAGGAAGCGAATCCCCCTTTTCCAGCCCCTAGAGGAAGCGAATCCCCCTTTTCCAGCCCCTAGAGGAAGCGAATCCCCCTTTTCCTGACCCTAGAGGAAGCGAATCCCCCTTTTCCAGAACATAAAGGAACCGAATCCCCCTTTTCCAGCCCCTAGAGGAACCGAATCCCCCTTTTCCAGCCCCTAGAGGAAGCGAATCCCCCTTTCCCAGCCCCTAGAGGAAGCGAATCCCCCTTTTCCAGCCCCTAGAGGAACCGAATCCCCATTTCCAGCCCCTAGAGGAAGCGAATCCCCCTTTTCCAGCCCCTAGAGGAAGCGAATCCCCCTTTTCCAACAATAAAGGAACTGAATACACTTTTTCCAGAACATAAAGGAACAGAATCCCCCTTTTCCAGCCCCTAGAGGAAGCGAATCCCCCTTTTCCAGCCCCTAGAGGAAGCGAATCCCCCTTTTCCAGCCCCTAGAGGAAGCGAATCCCCCTTTTCCAGCCCCTAGAGGAAGCGAATCCCCCTTTTCCTGAGCCTAGAGGAAGTGGAATCCCCCTTTTCCAGACACTAGAGGAAGCGAATCCCCCTTTTCCAGCCCCTAGAGGAAGCGAATCCCCCATTTCCAGCCCCTAGAGGAAGCGAATCCCCCTTTTCCAGCCCCCAGAGGAACCGAATCCCCATTTCCAGCCCCTAGAGGAAGCGAATCCCCCTTTTCCAGCCCCTAGAGGAAGCGAATCCCCCTTTTCCAGCCCCTAGAGGAAGCGAATCCCCCTTTTCCTGAGCCTAGAGGAAGTGGAATCCCCCTTTTCCAGACACTAGAGGAAGCGAATCCCCCTTTTCCAGCCCCTAGAGGAAGCGAATCCCCCTTTTCCAGCCCCCAGAGGAACCGAATCCCCATTTCCAGCCCCCAGAGGAAGCGAATCCCCCTTTTCCAGCCCCTAGAGGAAGCGAATCCCCCTTTTCCAGCCCCCAGAGGAACCGAATCCCCATTTCCAGCCCCTAGAGGAAGCGAATCCCCCTTTTCCAGCCCCTAGAGGAAGCGAGTCCCCCATTTCCAGCCCCTAGAGGAAGCGAATCCCCCTTTTCCAGCCCCTAGAGGAAACGAATCCCCCTTTTCCAGCCCCTAGAGGAAACGAATCCCCCTTTTCCAGCCCCTAGAGGAAGCGAATCCCCCTTTTCCAGCCCCTAGAGGAAGCGAATCCCCCTTTTCCAGCCCCTAGAGGAAGCGAATCCCCCTTTTCCAGACCCTAGAGGAAGCGAATCCCCCTTTTCCAGCCCCTAGAGGAAGCGAATCCCCCTTTTCCGCTGCGGTTCCCCGCGCTCCGTGGAGGCCGAGGAGGAGGAGGAGGAGGAGGGCACGAAGGCGGCTCAGGGGGCGCGGGCGGCTCTGCGGCTTCGCTTCCTTCGGGCCTTGGGGGCGGCTCGGGGCCGTCCGGCTCGTTTCCGCCTCCGCTCGGGGGTCTGCGTGGACGCCGAGTTGGGAGCCGCCGACGTGGACGCCGTCGCCTTCCAGGTGGACGCGCTCCGCACGCCCCTGGGGGTGCAGGCGGCCGCGCTGCTGCGCTGCTCCGACGTCCTCGCCTTCTCCTTCCCGCTCGCCTCGCGCCCCGGCCCCGCCACCGCTTCCGGAACGTTCCCCGGGGCCGCGGGAACAAAGGCGCCGTTCCCTGAGCCGCGAGGAAGCGAATCCGCCTTTTCCTGAGCCGCGAGGAAGCGAATCCGCCTTTTCCTGAGCCGAGAGGAAGCGAATCCCCCCTTTCCTGAGCCTGGAGGAAGCGAATCCGCCTTTTCCTGAGCCACGAGGAAGCGAATCCGCCGTTTCCTGAGCAGGGAGGAAGCGAATCCGCCTTTTCATGAGCCTGGAGGAAGCGAATCCGCCTTTTCCTGAGCCGAGAGGAAGCGAATCCCCCTTTTCCCAACAATAAAGGAACCGAATCCGCCTTTTCCAGACCCTTGAGGAACCGAATCTGCCTTTTCCAGAGCCGAGAGGAAGCGAATCCGCATTTTCCAGGCAATAAAGGAACCGAATCCCTCTTTTCCTCAGGCTAGAGGAAGCGAATCCCCCTTTTCCAGCCCCTAGAGGAAGCGAATCCCCCTTTTCCAGCCCCTAGAGGAAGCGAATCCCCCTTTTCCAGCCCCTAGAGGAAGCGAATCCCCCTTTTCCAGCCCCTAGAGGAAGCGAATCCCCCTTTTCCAGCCCCTAGAGGAAGCGAATCCCCCTTTTCCAGACCCTAGAGGAAGCGAATCCCCCTTTTCCAGAACATAAAGGAACCGAATCCCCCTTTTCCAGCCCCTAGAGGAACCGAATCCCCCTTTTCCAGCCCCTAGAGGAAGCGAATCCCCCTTTCCCAGCCCCTAGAGGAAGCGAATCCCCCTTTTCCAGCCCCTAGAGGAACCGAATCCCCATTTCCAGCCCCTAGAGGAAGCGAATCCCCCTTTTCCAGCCCCTAGAGGAAGCGAATCCCCCTTTTCCAACAATAAAGGAACTGAATACACTTTTTCCAGAACATAAAGGAACAGAATCCCCCTTTTCCAGCCCCTAGAGGAAGCGAATCCCCCTTTTCCAGCCCCTAGAGGAAGCGAATCCCCCTTTTCCAGCCCCTAGAGGAAGCGAATCCCCCTTTTCCTGAGCCTAGAGGAAGTGGAATCCCCCTTTTCCAGACACTAGAGGAAGCGAATCCCCCTTTTCCAGCCCCTAGAGGAAGCGAATCCCCCTTTTCCAGCCCCTAGAGGAAGCGAATCCCCCTTTTCCAGCCCCCAGAGGAACCGAATCCCCATTTCCAGCCCCTAGAGGAAGCGAATCCCCCTTTTCCAGCCCCTAGAGGAAGCGAATCCCCCTTTTCCAGCCCCTAGAGGAACCGAATCCCCCTTTTCCAGCCCCTAGAGGAACCGAATCCCCCTTTTCCAGCCCCTAGAGGAAGCGAATCCCCCTTTTCCAGCCCCTAGAGGAAGCGAATCCCCCTTTTCCAGCCCCTAGAGGCACCGAATCCCCCTTTTCCAGCCCCTAGAGGAAGCGAATCCCCATTTCCAGCCCCTAGAGGAACCGAATCCCCCTTTTCCAGCCCCTAGAGGAAGCGAATCCCCCTTTTCCAGCCCCTAGAGGAAGCGAATCCCCCTCTTCCAGCCCCTAGAGGCACCGAATCCCCCTTTTCCAGCCCCTAGAGGAACCGAATCCCCCTTTTCCAGCCCCTAGAGGAAGCGAATCCCTCTTTTCCAGCCCCTAGAGGAACCGAATCCCCATTTCCAGCCCCTAGAGGAAGCGAATCCCCCTTTTCCAGCCCCTAGAGGAAGCGAATCCCCCTTTTCCAGCCCCTAGAGGAAGCGAATCCCCCTTTTCCAGCCCCTAGAGGAAGCGAATCCCCCTTTTCCGCCGCGGTTCCCCGCGCTCCGTGGAGGCCGAGGAGGAGGAGGAGGAGGAGGAGGAAGGCACGAAGGCGGCTCAGGGGGCGCGGGCGGCTCTGCGGCTTCGCTTCCTTCGGGCCTTGGGGGCGGCTCGGGGCCGTCCGGCTCGTTTCCGCCTCCGCTCGGGGGTCTGCGTGGACGCCGAGTTGGGAGCCGCCGACGTGGACGCCGTCGCCTTCCAGGTGGACGCGCTCCGCACGCCCCTGGGGGTGCAGGCGGCCGCGCTGCTGCGCTGCTCCGACGTCCTCGCCTTCTCCTTCCCGCTCGCCTCGCGCCCCGGCCCCGCCACCGCTTCCGGAACGTTCCCCGGGGCCGCGGGAACAAAGGCGCCGTTCCCTGAGCTGCGAGGAAGCGAATCCGCCTTTTCCTGAGCCGCGAGGAAGCGAATCCACCGTTTCCTGAGCCGAGAGGAAGCGAATCCGCCTTTCCCTGAGCCGCGAGGAAGCGAATCCGCCTTTTCCTGAGCCGCGAGGAAGCGAATCCGCCGTTTCCTGAGCAGGGAGGAAGCGAATCCGCCTTTTCATGAGCCTGGAGGAAGCGAATCCGCCTTTTCCTGAGCCGAGAGGAAGCGAATCCGCCTTTTCCTGAGCTGAGAGGAAGCGAATCCGCCTTTTCCTGAGCCGAGAGGAAGCGAATCCGCCTTTTCCTGAGTCGAGAGGAAGCGAATCCCCCTTTTCCTGAGCTGAGAGGAAGCGAATCCGCCTTTTCCTGAGCCAAGAGGAAGCGAATCCCCCTTTTCCCAACAATAAAGGAACCGAATCCGCCTTTTCCAGACCCTTGAGGAACCGAATCTGCCTTTTCCAGAGCCGAGAGGAAGCGAATCCGCATTTTCCAGGCAATAAAGGAACCGAATCCCTCTTTTCCTCAGGCTAGAGGAAGCGAATCCCCCTTTTCCAGCCCCTAGAGGAAGCAAATCCCCCTTTTCCAGCCCCTAGAGGAAGCGAATCCCCCTTTCCCAGCCCCTAGAGGAAGCGAATCCCCCTTTTCCAGCCCCTAGAGGAAGCGAATCCCCATTTCCAGCCCCTAGAGGAAGCGAATCCCCCTTTTCCAGCCCCTAGAGGAACCGAATCCCCCTTTTCCAGACCCTAGAGGAAGCGAATCCCCATTTCCAGCCCCTAGAGGAAGCGAATCTCCCTTTTCCAGCCCCTAGAGGAAGCGAATCCCCCTTTTCCAGCCCCTAGAGGAAGCGAATCCCCCTTTTCCAGCCCCTAGAGGAAGCGAATCCCCCTTTTCCAGCCCCTAGAGGAAGCGAATCCCCCTTTTCCAGCCCCTAGAGGAAGCGAATCCCCCTTTTCCAGCCCCTAGAGGAAGCGAATCCCCCTTTTCCAGCCCCTAGAGGAAGCGAATCCCCCTTTTCCAGCCCCTAGAGGAAGCGAATCCCCCTTTTCCAGCCCCTAGAGGAAGCGAATCCCCATTTCCAGCCCCTAGAGGAAGCGAATCCCCCTTTTCCAGCCCCTAGAGGAAGCGAATCCCCATTTCCAGCCCCTAGAGGAACCGAATCCCCATTTCCAGCCCCTAGAGGAAGCGAATCTCCCTTTTCCAGCCCCTAGAGGAACCGAATCCCCCTTTTCCAGACCCTAGAGGAAGCGAATCCCCATTTCCAGCCCCTAGAGGAACCGAATCCCCATTTCCAGCCCCTAGAGGAAGCGAATCCCCCTTTTCCAGCCCCTAGAGGAAGCGAATCCCCCTTTCCCAGCCCCTAGAGGAAGCGAATCCCCCTTTTCCAGCCCCTAGAGGAAGCGAATCCCCATTTCCAGCCCCTAGAGGAAGCGAATCCCCCTTTTCCAGCCCCTAGAGGAAGCGAATCCCCCTTTTCCAGACCCTAGAGGAAGCGAATCCCCATTTCCAGCCCCTAGAGGAAGCGAATCTCCCTTTTCCAGCCCCTAGAGGAAGCGAATCCCCCTTTTCCAGCCCCTAGAGGAAGCGAATCCCCCTTTTCCAGCCCCTAGAGGAAGCGAATCCCCCTTTTCCAGCCCCTAGAGGAAGCGAATCCCCCTTTTCCAGCCCCTAGAGGAAGCGAATCCCCCTTTTCCAGCCCCTAGAGGAAGCGAATCCCCCTTTTCCAGAACATAAAGGAAGCGAATCCCCCTTTTCCAGCCCCTAGAGGAAGCGAATCCCCCTTTTCCAGACCCTAGAGGAAGCGAATCCCCCTTTTCCAGCCCCTAGAGGAAGCGAATCCCCCTTTTCCAGCCCCTAGAGGAAGCGAATCCCCATTTCCAGCCCCCAGAGGAAGCGAATCCCCATTTCCAGCCCCCAGAGGAAGCGAATCCCCCTTTTCCGGCCCCTAGAGGAAGCGAATCCCCCTTTTCCGGCCCCTAGAGGAAGCGAATCCCCCTTTTCCAGCCCCTAGAGGAAGCGAATCCCCCTTTTCCAGCCCCTAGAGGAAGCGAATCCCCCTTTTCCAGAACATAAAGGAAGCGAATCCCCCTTTTCCAGCCCCTAGAGGAACCGAATCCCCATTTCCAGCCCCTAGAGGAAGCGAATCCCCCTTTTCCAGCCCCTAGAGGAAGCGAATCCCCCTTTTCCAGCCCCTAGAGGAAGCGAGTCCCCCTTTTCCAGCCCCTAGAGGAAGCGAGTCCCCCTTTTCCAGCCCCTAGAGGCACCGAATCCCCCTTTTCCAGCCCCTAGAGGCACCGAATCCCCATTTCCAGCCCCTAGAGGCACCGAATCCCCCTTTTCCAGCCCCCAGAGGAAGCGAATCCCCCTTTTCCAGCCCCTAGAGGAAGCGAATCCCCCTTTTCCAGCCCCCAGAGGAAGCGAATCCCCCTTTTCCAGCCCCTAGAGGAAGCGAATCCCCCTTTTCCAGCCCCTAGAGGAAGCGAATCCCCCTTTTCCAGCCCCTAGAGGAAGCGAATCCCCCTTTTCCAGCCCCCAGAGGAAGCGAATCCCCCTTTTCCAGCCCCCAGAGGAAGCGAATCCCCCTTTTGCAGCCCCCAGAGGAAGCGAATCCCCCTTTTCCAGCCCCTAGAGGCACCGAATCCCCCTTTTCCAGACACTAGAGGAAGCGAATCCGCCTTTTCCTGAGCCGAGAGGAAGCAAATCCGCCTTTTCCTGAGCCTGGAGGAAGCGAATCCCCCTTTTCCTGACCCTAGAGGAAGCGAATGCCCCTTTTCCAGCCCCTAGAGGAAGCGAATCCCCCTTTTCCAGCCCCCAGAGGAAGCGAATCCCCCTTTTCCAGCCCCCAGAGGAAGCGAATCCCCCTTTCCAGCCCCCAGAGGAAGCGAATCCCCATTTCCAGCCCCTAGAGGAAGCGAATCCCCCTTTTCCGGCCCCTAGAGGAAGCGAATCCCCCTTTTCCGGCCCCCAGAGGAAGCGAATCCCCCTTTTCCGGCCCCCAGAGGAAGCGAATCCCCCTTTTCCGGCCCCCAGAGGAAGCGAATCCCCCTTTTCCGGCCCCCAGAGGAAGCGAATCCCCCTTTTCCGGCCCCCAGAGGAAGCGAATCCCCCTTTTCCGGCCCCCAGAGGAAGCGAATCCCCCTTTTCCAGCCCCTAGAGGAAGCGAATCCCCCTTTTCCCGACGTTTCTACCCGCAGCGCCTGTTTTCCTGCAGGAAACGAGTCGGCCCCGGGGGCTAACGATGCTTTTCCGTGTTTATTTGCTCCCGGAGGCGCCGGCGCCGTCAGTGCCGGTAGTGAGGGCTCCGCGACCGCGAGCGGGACCGGGAGCGTCTGCGCCGGGGGGACACGAGTGAACGGGGGGTCCCTGGGGGTCCCGGGAACCCCCCCCGGAGCGGGAAGTGGGAAAGGGGGGGGGCCTACCTGCGGGAGGAGCTGTGATCCCGACCTGCAAGGGAGAGGGGACAGCGTCAGGGGCCTGGGGACACCATGGCGGGGACAGGGACACCATGGCGGGGACAGGGACACCATGGCGGGGACAGGGACACCATGGGGGGGACAGGGACACCATGGGGGACGCGATGGGGGATGTGGGGACATGTTGGGGGATGTGGGGACACGATGGGGACACGATGGGGGACGTGGGGATGTAGTGGGGACATGGGGACACAATGGGGGACATGGGGACACGATGGGGGACACAATGGGGGACACAATGGGGGACACAATGGGGGACACAATGGGGGACACAATGGGGGACATGGGGACACAATGGGGGACACGATGGGGGACACGATGGGGGATGTGGGGACACGATGGGGGACATGATGGGGGACATGGGGATGTTGTGGGGGACACAGGGACACGATGGGGGACACGGGGACACAATGGGGGACACGGGGATGTTGTGGGGGACGTGGGGACGCGATGGGGGACGTGGGGACGCGATGGGGGACGCGGGCATGTAGTGGGGGACACAGGGATGTAGTGGGGGACATGGAGACACTATAGGGGACACGATGGGGGACGTGGGGACACGATGGGGGACACGATGGGGGACACGGGGATGTTGTGGGGGACACGGGGACACGATGGGGGACACGATGGGGGACACGGGGATGTAGTGGGGGACATGGGGACACAATGGGGGACACGACGGGGGACACGGGGATGTAGTGAAGGACAGAGGGACACGATGGGGGACATGGGGATGTGGTGGGGGATGCGGGGACACGATAGGGGACATGCCGGGGGACATGGGGACACAACAGGGGGACGCGGGGACGCAATCAGGGGCTTGGGGAAGTGATGGGGGACACAAGGGGGGACACGGGGATGTAGTGGAGGACAGAGGGACACGATGAGGGACACGGGGATGTGGTGGGGGACAGAGGGACACGATGAGGGACACGGGGATGTGGTGGGGGACGTGGGGACGTGACGGGGGGTGTGGGGACACGACGGGGACACGATGGGGACACAATCAGTGGCTTGGGGAAGTGAAGGGGGACACGAGGGGGGACACGGGGATGGGGTGGGGGACGTGGGGACGCGACGGGGGGTGTGGGGACACGATCAGTGGCTTGGGGAAGCGAAGGGGGACACGAGGGGGGACACGGGGATGCGGTGGGGGACGTGGGGACGCGACGGGGGGTGTGGGGACACGACGGGGACACGATCAGTGGCTTGGGGAAGCGAAGGGGGACACGAGGGGGGACACGGGGATGCGGTGGGGGACGTGGGGACGCGCTCGGGGGACTCGGGGAACCGGGAAGGCGCGTCGGGATGAGGGAACGTGCCCCGAGGGTGCTGGCACTCGGGGCTGAGGGGACGCGGGGGGGGGACTCGAGGACGCGCTCGAGGGGCCTCAGGGGGTTTTTCCTGCGGCTACGTGCGGGGTTGGGGGTTCCCGCTGTTTCGGGGGGCTCTGCTGAACCCCTAAACCCCCCCCCCCCGCCCCCCGGAGCAGCTGAGGAGCCGCCGGCACTCACCGTATCGCGGCGACGGGGACGGCGAGCGGCTCTGGCGGCTGTACTGCCGCTCCCACTCCTCGCGTTCCTTCTCCCGGCGTTCTCGCTCCCTGCCGAGGAGGAGAAATAAAAAAAAAATATTATTAAAAAAAACTCAAAGCCAGGAGGTTCACGCCGCCCCTGGAGCCAGCGGATCCAGCGGAGGAGGTCGCGGGGATTTTACTTCATGCGGATTTTCCGGGCCATGGCGCGCAGCTCGTCCTCCCGTTCCTGCAGGGGGGAAGAGCGGCTCGTTAGGCGGCGGCGTTGACGAGGTTGGCGCGGGTGACGCTCGCCGGGGCCTTCGCCTACCTGTCGCTCGTGCTCCTGTTGCAGCATTTTCTCCTGCGCCGCCTTCTTATCGGCTTTAACTGTGGAAAAAATCGAGAGAGGAGGTTGTGGGACGCGGGGATGAGCAAGTTTGGAGATGACGCTGAGCTGGGGAGGAGCTGGAGGGGTTTGAGGTTCTCCAGAGGGATCTGAAGAGCTTGGATCCATGGGCTGAGAGCAACGGGATGAGGGTCAACCAGGAACTTGGGGAACAACAGCCCCGGGCAGCTCCCAGCGAGGAGGAGAGCGGCTGGAAAGGGCCCTGGAGGAGAAGGACCTGGGGGGGTCGGTGGGACACGAGCCAGCAGGGGCCCAGGGGGCCAAGAAGGCCAAGGGCATCTTGGCTTGGAGCAGCCCCCAGGGAGGTTCTTCTCCCTCGGCCTCTGGGGAGACCCGACCTCGAATCCTGGGGGCAGCTCTGGGCCCCGAGGAGAACCTGGAGGGCCTGGAGCCTCCGGAGAAGAGCCCGGAGCTGGGGAAGGGGCTGGAGAAGAAGAGGAGCGGCTGAGGGAGCTGGAGAAGAGGAGGCCGAGGGGAGAGCTCGTTGCTCTCTCCAACTCCCTGCGAGGAGGTTGTGGAGAGGAGGGAGCTGGGCTCTTCTCCCGAGGGGACAGGACGAGGGGGAACGGCCTCCAGCTCCACCCGGGGAGCCTCAGATGGGACATCAAGAGAAGATTCTTCATGGAAAGGGGCCCTGGGCCCTGGAACAGGGAGGGGGCTGAGTCCCCAACCCTGGAGGGTTTGAGGTGGACGAGGTGCTGAGGGACACGGGTCAGTGGTTGATGGGGACGGTTGGACTCGATGACCCGTTGGGTCTCTTCCAACCTGGTGCTTCTCTGATTTTATGGTTCTGCGGGTCGGAGCGGGCCGGGGGGCACTCACACTGCCGGTTCAGAGCCTTCTGCATGCGCAGCTTCAGCTTCTCCTGCGGCGTCAGCTTGGGCTGCAAGCGAAGCAGAGGCACCCGTCAAGCTGGGGGACGAGGATCCCCACGTTCCCCCCCTCTCAGGCCGCAGCCCATGCTGGATCCGGGTTCCGGTCCTGATCCCGGTGTCGGGAACCCCCCCCCCCCCCCCAATTCCCAACACCAGCTCCGAGGGCCGGATCCACCAGCCCCGGGGACCAGGACCCCTCGCGCCAACACCGGCTCCGCGTCCCGGCCCCCAACCTCGCCCCGGAGACAGATTTGGGGTCACCTCTGGCCTCAGTGACAGATTTGGGGGCCATGGGGACAGATTTGGGGTCCCCCCGACCATGGTGACAGATTTGGGGGCCACCTCTGGCCTCAGTGACAGATTTGGGGACCACTCCTGACCACAGGGACAGATTTGGGGGCCCCCTGTGACCACAGAGACAGATTTGGGGGCCACCCCTGGCCTCGGTGACAGATTTGGGGGCCACCCCTGGCCATGGTGACAGATTTGGGGGCCACCCCTGGCCTCGGTGACAGATTTGGGGGCCACCCCGGTCTTGGTGACAGATTTCAGGGCCACCTGTGGCCACAGGGACAGATTTTGGGGCCACTCCTCACCATGGTGACAGATTTGGAGGCCACCCCTGACCACGGGGACAGATTTGGGGGTCACCCCTGGCACCGGGGACAGATTTGGGGGCCACCCCTGGTCTTGGTGACAGATTTCAGGGCCACCTGTGGCCTCAGTGACAGATTTGGGGGCCACCCCTGGCCTCAGGGACAGATTTGGGGGCCACCCCTGACCACAGGGACAGATTCGGGGGCCACCCCTGGCCTCAGTGACAGATTTGGGGACCACTCCTGACCACAGGGACAGATTTGGAGGCCCCCCATGACCACAGAGACAGATTTGGGGGCCACCCCTGGCCTCGGTGACAGATTTGGGGGCCACCCCTGGCCTCAGTGACAGATTTCAGGGCCACCTGTGGCCACAGGGACAGATTTTGGGGCCACTCCTCATCATGGTGACAGATTTGGGGGCCACCCCTGACCACGGGGACAGATTTGGGGGCCACCCCTGACCACGGGGACAGATTTGGGGGCCACCCCTGACCACAGAGACAGATTTGGGGGCCACCCCTGACCACACTGACAGATTTGGGGGCCACCCCTGGCCTCGGGGACAGCTTCGGGGGCCACAGTGACCCCAGTGGCTCCCCGGGTGCTGCAGCCGCCACCAGCTGGGGGCGGCGGGGACACCCCCAGGGGCACCCCAGACACCCCCAGGGGCAGCGGGGACACCCCCAGGGGCAGCGGGGACACCCCCAGGGTTGGCAGGGACACCCCTAGGGGTGGTAGGGACACCCCCAGGGGCAGCGGGGACACCCCCAGGGGCGGCGGGGACACCCCCAGGGGCACCCCGGACACCCCCAGGGGCACCCCGGACACCCCTAGGGTTGGCGGGGACACCCCTAGGGTCGGCGGGGACACCCCCAGGGTCGGCGGGGACACCCCCAGGGGCACCGGGGACACCCCTAGGGTCAGCGGGGACACCCCCAGGGGCACCCCGGACACCCCCAGGGGCACCCCGGACACCCCCAGGGGCGGCGGGGACACCCCCAGGGCCAATCTGAGGAGGCCCCCGGGCTCTGAGAAGGCCCCGGGGCTCCTCGGGCCCCCACTTCACCCCCTGGGGGAGCCGGTTCTGGCTCACCGGGACCCCCCCAAAATCAGCCCCCCCAGGCTCCAAAAAATAAAACCCAAAAGGAGCAGGAGGGGCCACCAGCCCAAAGAGGTGGGGGGGGGACACAAGGGGACAGGGGGCTCCACCGGCCACCACGACCCTGAGCTGCAGCGATGCTGGTTAAAAGGGGAGGTTAAATTCTTACTGACTTTGGCAGCTCCTGTCTCTTTACCGGCAGCGCTTTCAGCCCTAACGAGGAAAAAAAATTCAAAAAAATTAAAATAAAATAGAGATGGGGGGGGGGGGGGGTGAGGGGGCGCAGAGCGAGGGGCCTCCCGGCTGCTCCCCCTTCCTCACTTTTTCAGTTTTTCCCCCACGGCAGGCGACGCCGCGGGCCGGGGCGGCTTCTCGCGAGGCGGAGACGGAGATTTGCTGCGGCTCTGGGAGTCGCTGGGGCTGCGGCTGCTGCTCCAGTGGCGGCCGCAGCGCCCGCCGCGCCGGTACCGCTCGCCGGAACGGGAACGGCTCCTGCGGAGGGGAAAAAAGTTGATGGGGGGGGCGCAGGGGGAGCCCCCCGCAAGGTCTAAGCGGGGCCCGTGGGGAGACAACGCTGAGCGGCGGGGGAGCAAAGAGCGGCTGGAGGGGTTGGAGGTTCTCCAGAGGGATCTGAGCTGCTTGGATCCATGGGTTGAGAGCAACGGGATGAGGGTCAACGAGGAACTTGGGGAACAACAGCCCCCCGGGCAGCTCCCGGCAAGGAGGAGAGCGGCTGGAAAGGGCCCTGGAGGAGAAGGACCTGGGGGGGTCGGTGGGACACGAGCCAGCAGGGGCCCAGGGGGCCAAGAAGGCCAAGGGCATCTTGGCTTGGAGCAGCCCCCAGGGAGGTTCTTCTCCCTCGGACTCTGGGGAGACCCGACCTCGAATCCTGGGGGCAGCTCTGGGCCCCGAGGAGAACCTGGAGGGCCTGGAGCCTCCGGAGAAGAGCCCGGAGCTGGGGAAGGGGCTGGAGAAGAAGAGGAGCGGCTGAGGGAGCTGGAGAAGAGGAGGCCGAGGGGAGAGCTCGTTGCTCTCTCCAACTCCCTGCGAGGAGGTTGTGGAGAGGAGGGAGCTGGGCTCTTCTCCCGAGGGGACAGGACGAGGGGGAACGGCCTCCAGCTCCACCCGGGGAGCCTCAGATGGGACATCAAGAGAAGATTCTTCATGGAAAGGGTCATCGGGCACTGGAACGGGGAGGGGGTTGAGTCCCCAACCCTGGAGGGTTTAGAAGACCCCTGAGGGACATGGGTTAGTGATCAATGGGAATGGTTGGACTTGATGACCCAGTGGGTCCTTTCCAACCTGGTGCTTTCCCATCCATCCAACAGCACTGAAAGGTTTTTTGGAGCTGGGAACCTGGGCCCCAAGAAGAACCTGGAGGGCCTGGAGCCTCCGGAGAAGAGCCCGGAGCTGGGGAAGGGGCTGGAGAAGAAGAGGAGCGGCTGAGGGAGCTGGGGGGGGTTCAAACTCACCGCGGAGGAGCCCGAGAGGGAACTGGGGAGGTGAAGGGAGCGGGAAGGAAGCTGGAGCTCACCTGGAGCGGCGTCGGGAGCCGTAGCGATAGCCCCGCTCGGGGGAGTAGGAGCGGGAGCGGCGCCGGCTGTCCCAGGAGCCGCCTGCCGAGTAGCGGCGGCTGCGGCTGCGGGAGCGCGAGTAGCGGCGGCGGCTGCGGGAGCGGCAGTAGCGGCCCGAGCGGTGGTAGCCGCCACGGTGCGAGCGGGAGCTGGAGCGGGAGCTGGACGAGGTGGAGGACGACAGGGAGGTGGAGGAGGACGACGAGCGGCGCCTGGAAGGGACAACGCGGGATGAGAAAGGAGGGGACGGGACCCTCTCGTTGCCCCCGGGTAGCGCCGTGACGCCTCCCCGCTTCCCTTCCCGTGAGCCAGAGGATGCTCCGCGTCCTCGAGAAGAGGAGGTGGCTTGGCTCCCACCCCAATTCCAGCCCCTCAACCCCGTTTCCAGGAAGATCTGGAAGTTCTCATGAAGATTTCTCAGAGCTGGGTGAACCCAGCGGGGCCGGCAACGCTTCCCCGAGCGAGAACCCACCCCCCTGCTCCCTTCCAGCCTCCAAATTCTCCCCCTTCGAGAGCTCCGGCGGCGTCGGGAGCGTCTCCACGCGGCGCCAGCCACGAGGGGAAGGGTCGGGAATGAAAAATAAAAAGAGCTGGATTGAGAGAGTTACCGACCGGGACGAGGCGCTATGACCTGAGGCGGCGCTGCCCGGCTGCCCTGGGCCGCTGCTGCGCTGTTTGCCGGGCCCGGCGGCTTTTCCGGAGGCGCCGGCGGCTTGAGCCGATGCCGCCGCGGCCGCCGCTTCTTCGTCGCTGCCGCCGAAGCTGGTGATGAAGGTGATTTTCTCCTCGTGGCCGGGAGACGGAGTGCGGGAGCGGGAGCGCGAGTCCGAGGTGGATTCCGAAGGGGAGCTGCGAGGCGGCGAGGAGAGACGGAGGGTTAGGAGCCAACAGGTTCCCCGGAGAGCGAGGGGAACGCGGGCCACGGGGGAGAAGCGGCTCGGTCCGCGGGGGGCTGCGAGCGCTCACCGTTTGTAGGGATCGTAGGTGGGGCTGTCTCGCCGGGCGTAGCTGGGAGGGAGAAGCATAAAATCAGAGAAGCACCAGGTTGGAAGAGACCCAACGGGTCATTGAGTCCAACCGTCCCCATCAACCACTGACCCGTGTCCCTCAGCGCCTCGTCCACCTTAAACCCTCCAGGGTTGGGGACTCAACCCCCTCCCTGTTCCAGGGCCCAGGGCCCCTTTCCATGAAGAATCTTCTCTTGATGTCCCATCTGAGGCTCCCCTGGTGGAGCTGGAGGCCGTTCCCCCTCGTCCTGTCCCCTCGGGAGAAGAGCCCAGCTCCCTCCTCTCCACAACCTCCTCGCAGGGAGTTGGAGAGAGCAACGAGCTCTCCCCTCGGCCTCCTCTTCTCCAGCTCCCTCAGCCGCTCCTCTTCTTCTCCAGCCCCTTCCCCAGCTCCGGGCTCTTCTCCGGAGGCTCCAGGCCCTCCAGGTTCTCCTCGGGGCCCAGAGCTGCCCCCAGGATTCGAGGTCGGGTCTCCCCAGAGGCCGAGGGAGAAGAACCTCCCTGGGGGCTGCTCCAAGCCAAGATGCCCTTGGCCTTCTTGGCCCCCTGGGCCCCTGCTGGCTCGTGTCCCACCGACCCCCCCAGGTCCTTCTCCTCCAGGGCCCTTTCCAGCCGCTCTCCTCCTCGCTGGAGCTGCCCGGGGGGTTGTTGTGCCCCAAGTTCCTGGTTGACCCTCATCCAGGGGTCAGAGCCCCCCCCGGACGCGGGATGGGAGCTCACCTGGGTGGGCTGATTTTCCTCCCCTTCAAGCGCTTCTCCCTGAATTCCCTCCTCTGGCGGCGAGAGCGACGGCCCTGGGGGAGCAGCCGGAGCTGAGAGGTGGCACCGGCCAGGAGAAGACACCCTGGCCCCAGGCGGGATCTCCAAGGCTCGAAGCTGGATGAGCTGATGGAGCCGGCGCTGCCCTTACCGAGTACATCGCCTTCTCCTCCTCCAGAGCTTTGGCGTTTTTAATCGCTTCGGCCTCCTCTTTGTCCTTCCGCAACATCCTTTACGCCCCCAAAAAAGAAACAGAAGCCCTCGAGAACCTGCTTGGGGGATATTCCAGCCCACCCGACCTCGTCGGATGGAGCCAGTGATCTCCAGAGGGCCCTTCCACCCCACCACCCCGTGATCCAACAGGAGCCGGAACCCGCTGAGGGAACCTGTGAGGAGGAATCTCCTGGTCAAGCTCCTCGGCTCCTCCTAATCGAGCTCTTCAGTTTCTCCTAACCGAGCTCCTTGGTGTCTCCTAACCGAGCTCTTCGGTTTCTCCTAACCGAGCTCCTTGGTGTCTCCTAACCGAGCTCCTTGGTGTCTCCTAACCGAGCTCCTTGGTGTCTCCTAACCGAGCTCCTTGGTGTCTCCTAACCGAGCTCCTCGGCTCCTCCTAACCGAGCTCCTCGGCTTCTCCTAACCGAGCTCCTCGGCTTCTCCTAACCGAGCTCCTTAGTGTCTCCTACCCAAGCTCCTCAGCTTCTCCTAACAAAGCTCCTCAGCTTCTCCTAACCGAGCTCCTCGGCGTCTCCCACCCAAGCTCCTTGGCGTCTCCTCCCCAAGCTCCTTGGCGTCTCCTCCCCAAGCTCCTTGGCGTCTCCCACCCAAGCTCCTTGGCGTCTCCCACCCAAGCTCCTTGGCGTCTCCCACCCAAGCTCCTCGGCGTCTCCTCCCCAAGCTCCTCGGCGTCTCCCACCCAAGCTCCTCGGCGTCTCCCACCCAAGCTCCTCGGCGTCTCCCACCCAAGCTCCTCGGCGTCTCCTTGGCGTCTCCTACCCAAGCTCCTTAGTGTCTCCTAACCAAGCTCCTCGGCGTCTCCCACCCAAGCTCCTCGGCGTCTCCCACCCAAGCTCCTTGGCGTCTCCCACCCAAGCTCCTTGGCGTCTCCCACCCAAGCTCCTCGGCGTCTCCCACCCGAGCTCCTCGGCTTCTCCTACCCAAGCTCCTTGGCGTCTCCCACCCAAGCTCCTCGGCGTCTCCCACCCAAGCTCCTCGGCTCCTCCAGGCCGTACCTGACGAAGTCGCCGTCCGCCATGCCGTAGGTGGTCGCCTGCTTGTTCAGGTCGGCCACTTGCTCCTGGTTCAGCTCGTCCACGTCCACTTCCACATCTGAGACGGGAGCACGAGGCGCTCAGCGCCGCCGCCGGGCAGGACCGGCCGCCTCGGCTCCCTCGCCGGAGGAGCCGCCCGGCTCGGAGGGCGTTACCGATATCGGGGATGACTTCGTCTTCGTCCGTGTTGCTCTCTTCCTCGGAGTCTTCCTCCTCTCCGTGCTTCTCCAGCGAGTTCTCCAGCTCCGCCACGGTGCTGTCCTCGTACGTGTAGCCGATGGAGGCCTTCTTCTCCGCCAACCTGGAGACGGGAACGCTCAGGCCCTGCCCTCCCGCCCCCTCCACGCGAAAAAACCCATCGGGGCGCGGAGATTCCTCGGGAAACCGGCCCTTCCTCTGCCTCCCTCCTCATCCTCCCCTCCTCTGCTCAACCCCAGGAGAACCTGGTGGCCACGAGGACAACCAGAAAGCATCGGAGACGGCATTAACGTCACCGAGAGCAGCTCGGAGGGATCTGGGACCAGCAGGAGGGCTCCAAGGACGCAGGGACGCGACCACCCGCCTCCTCCGCGCACGCTCACTTCTTTTTCTCGTCCTCGTTGGGCTTCTGGAGGCCCCCGTAGAGCTCGTCGATGTAGATCTGGTAGAGACACTGCTCCTCGGAGACTGCAACAAGACCGGGACGTCACCTACCTGCTCTACGCCCGCCCCAGAGCGCTGCTGATGAGCCGCGGCTCGTTAAGAGGGGCCGCGGCTCGTTAGAGCTCTCCCAGCTCTAGAACCTCGGGGCTTCACTCACTGCCAGCAAAGTCGTTCTGCACCAGCCCTCGGTACCGCTCGTAGTTACATTTCCGCTCGTCGGATTCCTGCTCCGGGGAGCTGGAAAGGAGGAGGAGGAGACACAAGAGTTTGGGGCTCCCCAGCCTCCCACGAGCTGGAGGTCCCCGTCTCCCCACGGGATTTCGAGCCCCGGAATAAAAACACGGCCCCGTCCCGCTCGGAGTAGCAAAACTCAGCTCCATCCTCTCTGCTCTTCCAGACAGAGCGGCGCTGGGGGGGTCAGAATTTCAGAGAATCAGAGAAGCACCAGGTTGGAAAAGACCCAACGGGTCATCGAGTCCAACCGTCCCCATCGACCACTGACCCGTGTCCCTCAGCACCTCGTCCACCTCAAACCCTCCAGGGTTGGGGACTCAACCCCCTCCCTCTTCCAGTGACCAATGACCCTTTCCGTGAAGAATCTTCTCTTGATGTCCCATCCTGAGGCTCCCCGGGTGGAGCTGGAGGCCGTTCCCCCTCGTCCTGTCCCCTCGGGAGAAGAGCCCAGCTCCCTCCTCTCCACAACCTCCTCACAGGGAGTTGGAGAGAGCAACGAGCTCTCCCCTCGGCCTCCTCTTCTCCAGCTCCCTCAGCCGCTCCTCTTCTTCTCCAGCCCCTTCCCCAGCTCCGGGCTCTTCTCCGGAGGCTCCAGGCCCTCCAGGTTCTCCTCGGGGCCCAGAGCTGCCCCCAGGATTCGAGGTCGGGTCTCCCCAGAGGCCGAGGGAGAAGAACCTCCCTGGGGGCTGCTCCAAGCCAAGATGCCCTTGGCCTTCTTGGCCCCCTGGGCCCCTGCTGGCTCGTGTCCCACCGACCCCCCCAGGTCCTTCTCCTCCAGGGCCCTTTCCAGCCGCTCTCCTCCTCGCCGGGAGCTGCCCGGGGCTGTTGTGCCCCAAGTTCCTGGTTGACCCTCATCCCGTTGCTCTCAACCCATGGATCCAAGCTCTTCAGATCCCTCTGGAGAACCTCAAACCCCTCGTTTGATGGCAACGCTTGGACTCGATGATCCGATGGGTCTTTCCCAACCTGGGGATTCTCCAATTCTCTGCTTAGCCGCGCGGTTGCCCTCCTCCACCCAACGCTCTCTGCTTCCCGGACCTCAAAACCAACCCCAACCCCTCCGGTCAACGGCTCCGGAGGCTCCCGAGGCCGGCGGCTCCCGCTCCCCTCGCCTTACATGGGGTTGAGCAGGGGCGGCGTGTACATGGGGATGTAATCCAGGTGGGCCCTCACGTCGAAGCGATCGATCATGTTGTTGGTGTCGCCTTGCCAGGGCATCCTACGAGGAGCGAGAAATCACCGAGATCAGGAAGAAGAAGAAAATAAACCCACAAGCGGAGCCAGATTCGCGGCCGCCGGGTAGCGCTCGGCTCTCCAGCATCGCTCAACGCCCCCAAAAAAAAATAAGAGGAGAGCAACTTCGCCTTTAAAGGAGCACGAAGAGCCTTGGTTTTCGTTTTCAAGCGTGGAAGATGCCGGTTACTCACATGTTGACGGGGCTCTCGGCAGCCAGAGCGACGGCCGAGTCCAGGTGGACCTTGCAGGCTCGGCCGTGCACCTGAAGGAACTGAGCTGGGTCCTTCTTCTAGGAGGAGGAGGAGGAGAAATTCCAGGTTAGGGAAGAAAAAATAGGGGGTGAAACCCCCCCGAGGATTGGGAAAAGGGAGAAGGGGCCACGGGGAAAAATGGAGAGCGAGAGCCACGAGAAGCAGGGAAAAGGGGGAGCCTCAAGGTTCTAGTGATGGAGAAAAGGGGGAGCCCCAAGGTTCCAGCGCTGGAGAAAAGGGGGAGCCTCAAGGTTCTAGCGCTGGAGAAAAGGGGGAGCCCCAAGGTTCCAGCGCTGGAGAAAAGGGGGAGCCCCAAGGTTCTAGTGATGGAGAAAAGGGGGAGCCCCAAGGTTCTAGTGATGGAGAAAAGGGGGAGCCCCAAGGTTCTAGTGAGGGAGAAAAGGGGGAGCCCCAAGGTTCTAGTGAGGGAGAAAAGGGGGAGCCCCAAGGTTCCAGCGCTGGAGAAAAGGGGGAGCCCCAAGGTTCTAGCGCTGGAGAAAAGGGGGAGCCCCAAGGTTCTAGCGCTGGAGAAAAGGGGGAGCCCCAAGGTTCTAGTGCTGGAGAAAAGGGGGAGCCTCAAGGTTCTAGTGAGGGAGAAAAGGGGGAGCCCCAAGGTTCTAGTGATGGAGAAAAGGGGGAGCCCCAAGGTTCTAGTGATGGAGAAAAGGGGGAGCCCCAAGGTTCTAGCGATGGAGAAAAGGGGGAGCCCCAAGGTTCTAGCGATGGAGAAAAGGGGGAGCCCCAAGGTTCTAGCGATGGAGAAAAGGGGGAGCCCCAAGGTTCTAGCGCTGGAGAAAAGGGGGAGCCCCAAGGTTCTAGCGATGGAGAAAAGGGGGAGCCCCAAGGTTCTAGTGATGGAGAAAAGGGGGAGCCCCAAGGTTCTAGTGATGAAGAAAAGGGGGAGCCCCAAGGTTCTAGTGATGGAGAAAAGGGGGAGCCTCAAGGTTCTAGCGCTGGAGAAAAGGGGGAGCCCCAAGGTTCTAGCGCTGGAGAAAAGGGGGAGCAGGAGCCCTGAGCCTCGGGGTGAAGGTTCCCCCTCTTCCCGCGGGTTCCCAGACGCAGACACTCACGATTTTCTCGTAGTACTCGCGGCGCCGCTCGGCGCGTTTCTTGTAGTCGACCATCATCCCTCGCAGTTTGCGCTCGTGCTTGCGGGCCTCGTGCCACATCGCGGCGCCGCCGCGGGGCCCCGGGGGCAGCCGGAGGAGACGGGGGGGGGGACGACACCGACGCTCCCTGAGGGACGGGGACACGGAGTTTGGGGACACGGGGACGAGGAGAAACGAGCAAGGGGGACACGGAACCACTAGGTGGGAATCAATGATAGAATCATACAATAACGAGGTTGGAAAAGACCCTTCGGATCATGGAGTCCAACTGCTCGCATAAATCACTAAACTATGTTCCTCAGGGGGCTTCTAAACCCTTAAACCCTCCAGGGTTGGGGACTCAGCCCCCTCCCCGTTCCAGGGCCCAGGGACCCTTTCCATGAAGAATTTTTCATAAAAAAAAATAGTTCAGAAGCTGAGGAGACACCAGAGGTCAACGCGACGCCCGGCAACCCCGAAACAGGAGGAGAAAACACCTCAACGCCAACCGGGGTCCAACCTGTGGACACCTAGCACCTCCCAGCAAGGCTCTGGCACCTTCTGGACCTCATAGAACCATGGAAACACCAGGTTGGAAAAGACCCATGGGATCATGGAGTCCAACCGTCCCCAGTGATCACTGACCCGTGTCCCTCAGCGCCTCGTCCACCTTAAACCCTCCAGGGTTGGGGCCTCAACCCCCTCCCTGTTCCAGGGCCCAGGGCCCCTTTCCATGAAGAATCTTCTCTTGATGTCCCATCTGAGGCTCCCCGGGTGGAGCTGGAGGCCGTTCCCCCTCGTCCTGTCCCCTCGGGAGAAGAGCCCAGCTCCCTCCTCTCCACAACCTCCTCGCAGGGAGTTGGAGAGAGCAACGAGCTCTCCCCTCGGCCTCCTCTTCTCCAGCTCCCTCAGCCGCTCCTCTTCTTCTCCAGCCCCTTCCCCAGCTCCGGGCTCTTCTCCGGAGGCTCCAGGCCCTCCAGGTTCTCCTCGGGGCCCAGAGCTGCCCCCAGGATTCGAGGTCGGGTCTCCCCAGAGGCCGAGGGAGAAGAACCTCCCTGGGGGCTGCTCCAAGCCAAGATGCCCTTGGCCTCCTTGGCCCCCTGGGCCCCTGCTGGCTCGTGTCCCACCGACCCCCCCAGGTCCTTCTCCTCCAGGGCCCTTTCCAGCCGCTCTCCTCCTCGCCGGGAGCTGCCCGGGGCTGTTGTGCCCCAAGTTCCTCGTTAACCCTCATCCCGTTGCTCTCAACCCATGGATCCAAGCTGCTCAGATCCCTTTGTAAGGGAAGGGGACACCGGGGGGGGATCACGAAGCAAGCGGGGAGGGGGTGAGGGACCCATTTTGGGGGGGGGGGGGCGCGGCCGCCATGTCTCACTCACCGCTGAGCCGCGGCCGAGGAGAACCCGGAAGCGGAAGTGAGGGGGCGGGGCCCGCGCGGCGCGGGGTGACGTCACGTGACGGGGCCTGAGGGAGGGGGCGGGGCCTGAGGCGGAGGGAGGGGAGGGGGAACCAGCGGGGGGGCTCTACTGGTCCCAGTCTGGGGGCTCTACTGGTCCCAGTTTGAGGGCTGTCCACTCCCAGTTTGGGGGCTCTACTGGTCCCAGTTTGGGGTCTGTACCGGTCCCAGTTTGGGGGCTGTCCACTCCCAGTTTGGGGGCTCTACTGGTCCCAGTTTGAGGGCTGCGCAGCTCCCAGTTTGGGGGCTCTACTGGTCCCACTTTGAGAGCTGTACTGGTCCCAGTTTGGGGGCTCTACTGTTCCCAGTTTGAGGACTCTACTGGTCCCAGTTTGAGGACTCTACTGGTCCCAGTTTGGGGGCTCAACTCGTCCCAGTTTGAGGGCTGTACTGGTCCCAGTTTGGAAGCTCTACTGGTCCCAGTTTGAGGACTCTACTGGTCCCACTTTGAGGGCTGCGCAGCTCCCAGTTTGGGGGCTCTACTGGTCCCAGTTTGAGGGCTCTACTGGTCCCACTTTGGGGGCTGCGCAGCTCCCAGTTTAGGGGCTCTACTGGTCCCAGTTTGAGGGCTGCGCAGCTCCCAGTTTGGGGGCTCTACTGGTCCCAGTTTGGGGGCTCTACTGGTCCCAGTTTGAGGACTCTACTGGTCCCAGTTTGAGGGCTGTACCGGTCCCAGTTTGGGGGCTCTACTGGTCCCAGTTTGAGGGCTGTACTGGTCCCAGTTTGAGGGCTGTCCACTCCCAGTTTGAGGGCTCTACTGGTCCCAGTTTGAGGGTTCTACTGATCCCAGTTTGGGGGCTCTACTGGTCCCAGTTTGAAGGCTTTACTGGTCCCAGTTTGAGGGCTCTACTGGTCCCAGTTTGAGGGCTGCGCAGCCCCCAGTTTGGGGGCTCTACTGGTCCCAGTTTGAGGGCTGTCCAGCTCCCAGTTTGGGGGCTCTACTGGTCCCAGTTTGAGGACTCTACTGGTCCCAGTTTGAGGGCTGCGCAGCTCCCAGTTTGGGGGCTCTACTGGTCCCAGTTTGGGGGCTCTACTGGTCCCAGTTTGAGGACTCTACTGGTCCCAGTTTGAGGGCTCTACTGGTCCCAGTTTGGGGGCTCTACTGGTCCCAGTTTGAGGGCTGTACTGGTCCCAGTTTGAGGGCTGTCCACTCCCAGTTTGAGGGCTCTACTGGTCCCAGTTTGAGGGTTCTACTGATCCCAGTTTGGGGGCTCTACTGATCCCAGTTTGGAGGCTCGACTGGTCCCAGTTTGAGGGCTCTACTGGTCCCAGTTTGAGAGCTGTCCACTCCCAGTTTGGGGGCTCTACTGGTCCCAGTTTGAGGGCTCTTCTGGTCCCAGTTTGGGGGCTCTACTGGTCCCAGTTTGAGCGCTCTACTCGTCCCACTTTGAGGGCTGTACTGGTCCCAGTTTAGGGGCTCTACTGGTCCCAGTTTGAGGGCTGTGCAGCTCCCAGTTTGGGGGCTCTACTGGTCCCAGTTTGAGGACTCTACTGGTCCCAGTTTGAGGGCTGTCCAGCTCCCAGTTTGGGGGCTCTACTGGTCCCAGTTTGGGGGCTCTACTCGTCCCAGTTTGAGGGCTGTACTCGTCCCAGTTTGAGGGCTGTCCACTCCCAGTTTGGGGGCTCTACTGGTCCCAGTTTGGGGGCTCTACTGGTCTCAGCTTGAGGGCTGTACTGGTCCCAGTTTGGGGGCTCTACTGGTCCCAGTTTGAGGGCTGTGCAGCTCCCAGTTTGGGGGCTCTACTGGTCCCAGTTTGGGGGCTCTATTGGTCCCAGTTTGGGGGCTCTACTGGTCCCAGTTTGAGGGCTGTCCAGCTCCCAGTTTGAAGGCTCTACTGGTCCCAGTTTGAGGGCTGAACTGGGACCAGTTTGGGGGCTCTACTGGTCCCAGTTTGAGAGCTGTACTGGTCCCAGTTTCGTTGCTCTACTGATCCCAGTTTGGGGGCTCTACTGGTCCCAGTTTGGGGGCTGAACTGGTCCCGGTTTGAGGGCTGTGCAGCTCCCAGTTTGAGGACTCTACTGGTCCCAGTTTGAGGGCTGTGCAGCTCCCAGTTTGGGGGCTCTATTGGTCCCAGTTTGGGGGCTCTACTGGTCCCAGTTTGGGGGCTCTACTGGTCCCAGTTTGAGGACTCTACTGGTCCCAGTTTGGGGGCCCTACTGGTCCCAGTCCCAGAGCTGCGCGGGGCCAGGCTGCTGCTGGCACTGCTCCCAGTCCCATCCCTGTACTGGTCCCAGTCCCCATACTGGGCCCCCCCCCCCCCCCAACCCTCCGGGGTTTCCCAGTGGGGTTTCCCCCTCAAACCAGTTCTCCCAGTATCCCTCCCTCCCCCATACTGGACGCTCCAGGCTCCATCCAGGACTTTATTCCCTGTCCCCCCCCCATAAATATAGTGCAAAACAGCTCGATTTGGGGGGGGGGGGGATCCTTTTTGGGGGGCTCCTGGTGCCCCGGCAGGGCCAGCCGGCTCGGGGCGGGGGGGTTTTGGGGTCCCCCCCCCACCCCAAGATGGGGGGGGGGGTGTCTTGGGGGTCCCCCAAGGCACAGGTTGGCTTCAAGGGGAGGATTTGGGGTGCCCCCCCACCCCAAGGGATGGGTTTGGGGTGCCCCCCCCACCCCAAAAGGGGGGGTGTCGGGGGTCCCCCAGGCACAGGTTGAGCTTGGGGGGTGGGGTTTGGGGGGTCTCCACCTCAAGGGATGGTTTTGGGGTGCCCCCCCTCCAAAGTGGGGGGGCTCAGGGGTCCCCCAAGGCACAGGTTGAGCTTGAAGGGGGGGGGGGATTGGGGTGCAGGATGGGATCCCCAAGTGCAGGATGACCTCGGGGTGGGGGAGTTTTGGGGTGCCCCCCACCTCAAGGGATGGTTTTGGGGTGCCCCCCTCAAAGTGGGGGGGCTCAGGGGTCCCCCCCAAGGCACAGGTTGGCTTCAAGGGGGGGTTTAGGGTGCCCCCACTTTAAGGGGGGGGGGGTTAGGGGTCTCACAAGTACAGCTCAGCCTCCTTGGGGTGGGGTGGGGGGGTGGTTTTGGGGTGCCCCCCCTCCAAAGTGGGGGGGCTCAGGGGTCCCCCAGGCACAGGTTGGCTTCGAGAGGGGGGGGTTAGGGTGCCCCCACTTTAAGGGGGGGCTCAGGGGTCCCCCAAGGCACAGGTTGGCTTCAAGAAGGGGGGGGGCTCAGGGGTCCTCCAAGCACAGCTCAGCCTCCTTGGGGTGGGGTGGGGTGGTGGTTTTGGGGTGCCCCCCCTCCAAAGTGGGGGGGCTCAGGGGTCCCCCAAGGCACAGGTTGGCTTCAAGAGGGGGGGTTAGGGTGCCCCCCCTAAAGTGGGGGGGCTCAGGGGTCCCCCAAGGCACAGGTTGGCTTCGAGAAGTGGGGGGGGCTCAGGGGTCCTCCACACAGCTCAGCCTCCTTGGGGTAGTTTTGGGGTGCCCCCCCTCCAAAGTGGGGGGGCTCAGGGGTCTCCCAGGCACAGGTTGGCTTCAAGAGGGGGGGTTTAGGGTGTCCCCACCCCAAGGGGGGGCTCAGGGGTCCCCTGAGAAGTGGGGGGGGGGGCTCAGGGGTCCTCCAAGCACAGCTCAGCCTCCTTGGGGTGGGGTGGGGGCTGGTTTTGGGGTGCCCCCCCTCCAAAGTGGGGGGGCTCAGGGGTCCCCCAGGCACAGGTTGGCTTTGAGAAGGGGGGTTTAGGGTGCCCCCACTTTAAGGGGGGGCTCAGGGGTCCCCCAAGGCACAGGTTGGCTTCGAGAAGCGGGGGGGGCTCAGGGGTCCTCCAAGCACAGCTCAGCCTAATTGGGGTGGGGGGGTGGTTTTGGGGTGCCCCCCTCTCCAAAGTGGGGGGGCTCAGGGGTCCCCAAGGAACAGATTGGCTTCAAGGGGGGGGTTTAGGGTGCCCCCACTTTAAGGGGGGGCTCAGGGGTCCCCCAAGGCACAGGTTGGCTTCAAGAAGTGGGGGGGGCTCAGGGGTCCTCCAAGCACAGCTCAGCCTCCTTGGGGTAGTTTTGGGGTGCCCCCCCTCCAAAGTGGGGGGGCTCAGGGGTCCCCCAAGGCACAGGTTGGCTTCAAGAGGGGGGGTTAGGGTGCTCCCACCCCAAGGGGGGGCTCAGGGGTCCCCTGAGAAGTGGGGGGGGGCGGCTCAGGGGTCCTCCAAGCACAGCTCAGCCTCCTTGGGGTGGGGTGGGGGGGTGGTTTTGGGGTGCCCCCCCTCCAAAGTTGGGGGGCTCAGGGGTCCCCCAGGCACAGGTTGGCTTCAAGAGGGGGGGGTTAGGGTGCCCCCACTTTAAGGGGGGGCTCAGGGGTCCCCCAAGGCACAGGTTGGCTTCGAGAAGTGGGGGGGGCTCAGGGGTCCTCCAAGCACAGCTCAGCCTAATTGGGGTGGGGGGGTGGTTTTGGGGTGCCCCCCTCTCCAAAGTGGGGGGCTCAGGGGTCCCCCAGGCACAGGTTGGCTTCGAGAGGGGGGGGTTTAGGGTGCCCTCACTTTAAGGGGGGGCTCAGGGGTCCCCCAAGGCACAGGTTGGCTTCAAGAAGTGGGGGGGGCTCAGGGGTCCTCCAAGCACAGCTCAGCCTCCTTGGGGTAGTTTTGGGGTGCCCCCCCTCCAAAGTGGGGGGGCTCAGGGGTCCCCCAAGGCACAGGTTGGCTTCAAGAGGGGGGGGTTAGGGTGCTCCCACCCCAAGGGGGGGCTCAGGGGTCCCCTGAGAAGTGGGGGGGGGCAGCTCAGGGGTCCTCCAAGCACAGCTCAGCCTCCTTGGGGTGGGGGGTGGGGGGCTGGTTTTGGGGTGCGCCCCTCTCCAAAGTGGGGGGGCTCAGGGGTCCCCCAGGCACAGGTCGGCCTCGCGGGGGTGTCCGGGGAACATGTGGGACCCCACGAGGCTGGCGGTGGGGTGGGGGTCGGGTTGGGGGGGGGCAGCTCCGAGGGGTTCGGCCAGTAATTCGGGTCCCAAAGCAGCCGGGAAGTCTAAAAGGGGGTACGGGGGGGGCAGGGTTGGGGGGGGCGGCGCTTGGAGGTTGGGGGGCACCCCCCGAGGGGTCCCCAAGGGGCCGTAGAGCTGGGTCAGCGACTCCAGAGGCTCCGTGAGGCCCGGGAAGAGGGCGAAGGCGTCGTCTGGGGGGGGAGAAAAGGGGGGTCAGGGGTCCCCAGGGGTCCCCCAAAAGGGTGGGGGGGACATCAGGGTTGGGGGGGGTCCCTAGGGGCCTCTCCCGAGGATAGGGGTGACCCCAAAAGGTCCCCAAGAGCCATGGGGGTGACATCGGGGTGGGGGGGGTCCCCAAGGGTCCCTCCCACAGATGGGGGTGACCCCAAAGGTCCCCAAGAGCTATGGGGGTGACATCGGGGTTGGGGGGGTCCCCAGGGGTCCCTCTCAAAGGTTGGGGTGATATTGAGATTGGGGGGGGTCCCCAAGAGCCATGGGGGTGACATCGGGGTGGGGGGGGTCCCCAGGGGTCCCTCCCAAGGCTGGGGGTGACATTGGGGTGGGGGGGTCCCCAAGAGCCATGGGGGTGACATCGGGGTGGGGGGGGTCCCCAGGGGTCCCTCTCAAAGGTGGGGGTGACATCGGGGTGGGGGGGTCCCCAGGGGCCTCTCCCAAGGATAGGGGTGACCCCAAAAGGTCCCCAAGAGCCATGGGGGTGACATCGGGGTGGGGGGGGTCCCCAGGGGCCTCTCCCGAGGATAGGGGTGACCCCAAAAGGTCCCCAAGAGCCATGGGGGTGACATCAGGGTCGGGGGGGTCCCCAAGGGTCCCTCTCCCAAGGCTTGGAGGTCATGGACAAGATGGGGAGAAGGTCCTGGGGTTGGGGGGCTTGGGGACTTCTCCCATCTTCAAGGGTCCCTTCCAACCCCCCATGTCACCTACAGGTGACCCCCCCGACCCCCCCAAACGTGTCCCCTCGTCCCCACCTGCCACCGGGGCGAAGTGCTCCATGTATCCTGGTGGCTTCTTCCTCCGCTTGGCTTCGATCCCGTACGGATCTGTGGGGCCAGGGAGGGTCACAGTGGGGAGAGGGGGGGGTCACCTCGATATTGGGGGTCCCCGAAAAGTCCCCTCCCCTCCCCTGGGGTCCCCGAGCACCCACCTGAGCCCGAGAGCTCCTCGAGAACGTCCGGCATCCCCCGCTTCCGCTTGACGTGAACCCCGTAGGCGTCTACCAGGATGGGGGGGGCCATGAGCACCAGGGTCACCCCCCCAGTGTCCCCATCCCAACCCCAAGGTCCCATCTCCAGCTCCGTGTCCCCATCCCGTGTCCCCATCCCAACCCCAGGGTCCCATCTCCAGCTCCGTGTTCCCATTGAACCCCAAGGTCCCATCTCCAGCTCCGTGTCCCCATCCCATGTCCCCATCCCATCTCCAGCTCCGTGTCCCCATCCCGTGTCCCCATCCCATCTCCAGCTCCATGTCCCCATCCCGTGTCCCCATCCCAACCCCAAGGTCCCCTCTCCAGCTCCGTGTCCCCATCCCGTGTCCCCATCCCATCTCCAGCTCCGTGTCCCCATCCCGTGTCCCCATCCCAACCCCAAAGGTCCCATCTCCAGCTCCGTGTCCCCATCCCGTGTCCCCACCCCATCTCCAGCTCCATGTCCCCATCCCGTGTCCCCATCCCAACCCCAAGGTCCCATCTCCAGCTCCGTGTCCTCATCCCATGTCCCCATCCCAACCCCAAGGTCCCATCTCCAGCTCTGTGTCCCCATCCCATGTCCCCATCCCAACCCCAAGGTCCCATCTCCAGCTCCGTGTCCCCATCCCGTGTCCCCATCCCAACCCCAAGGTCCCGTCTCCAGCTCCGTGTCCCCATTTCAACCCCAAAGGTCCCATCTCCAGCTCCGTGTCCCCATCCCGTGTCCCCATCCCAACCCCAAGGTCCCCTCTCCAGCTCCGTGTCCCCATCCCATGTCCCCATCCCATCTCCAGCTCCGTGTCCCCATCCCGTGTCCCCACCCCATCTCCAGCTCCATGTCCCCATCCCACGTCCCCATCCCAACCCCAGGGTCCCATCTCCAGCTCCGTGTCCCCATCCCGTGTCCCCATCCCAACCCCAGGGTCCCATCTCCAGCTCCGTGTCCCCATCCCATGTCCAAATCCCAACCCCAAGGTCCCATCTCCAGCTCCGTGTCCCCATCCCATGTCCCCATCCCAACCCCAAGGTACCACCTCCAGCTCCGTATCCCCATCCCGTGTCCCCATCCCAACCCCAAGGTCCCATCTCCAGCTCCGTGTCCCCATCCCAACCCCAAGGTCCCCTCTCCAGCTCCATGTCCCCATCCCGTGTCCCCATCCCAACCCCGAGGTCCCATCTCCAGCCCCGTGTCCCCATCCCGTGTCCCCATCCCAACCTCGAGGTCCCATCTCCAGCTCTGTGTCCCCATCCCGTGTCCCCATCCCAACCCCAAGGTCCCATCTCCAGCTCCGTGTCCCCATCCCGTGTCCCCATCCCAACCCCAAGGTCCCATCTCCAGCTCCATGTCCCCATCCCGTGTCCCCATCCCAAAGCCAAGGTCCCATCTTCAGCTCTGTGTCTCCATCCCAACGCCAAGGTCCCATCTCCAGCTCCGTGTCCCCATCCCGTGTCCCCATCCCAACCCCAAGGTCCCATCTCCAGCTCCGTGTCCCCATCCCAACCCCGAGGTCCCATCTCCAGCTCCGTGTCCCCATCCCAACCCCAGGGTCCCATCTCCAGCTCCGTGTTCCCATTGAACCCCAAGGTCCCCTCTCCAGCTCCGTGTCCCCATCCCATGTCCCCATCCCATCTCCAGCTCCGTGTCCCCATCCCATGTCCCCATCCCATCTCCAGCTCCGTGTCCCCATCCCGTGTCCCCATCCCATCTCCAGCTCCATGTCCCCATCCCGTGTCCCCATCCCAACCCCAAGGTCCCCTCTCCAGCTCCGTGTCCCCATCCCGTGTCCCCATCCCATCTCCAGCTCCGTGTCCCCATCCCGTGTCCCCATCCCAACCCCAAAGGTCCCATCTCCAGCTCCGTGTCCCCATCCCGTGTCCCCACCCCATCTCCAGCTCCATGTCCCCATCCCACGTCCCCATCCCAACCCCAGGGTCCCATCTCCAGCTCCGTGTCCCCATCCCGTGTCCCCATCCCAACCCCAAGGTCCCATCTCCAGCTCCGTGTCCCCATCCCAACCCCAAAGGTCCCATCTCCAGCTCCGTGTCCCCATCCCGTGTCCCCATCCCATCTCCAGCTCCATGTCCCCATCCCGTGTCCCCATCCCAACCCCAAGGTCCCCTCTCCAGCTCCGTGTCCCCATCCCGTGTCCCCATCCCATCTCCAGCTCCGTGTCCCCATCCCGTGTCCCCACCCCATCTCCAGCTCCATGTCCCCATCCCACGTCCCCATCCCAACCCCAGGGTCCCATCTCCAGCTCCGTGTCCCCATCCCGTGTCCCCATCCCAACCCCAGGGTCCCATCTCCAGCTCCGTGTCCCCATCCCGTGTCCCCATCCCAACCCCAGGGTCCCATCTCCAGCTCCGTGTCCCCATCCCGTGTCCCCATCCCAACCCCAGGGTCCCATCTCCAGCTCCGTGTCCCCATCCCGTGTCCCCATCCCAACCCCAAAGGTCCCATCTCCAGCTCCATGTCCCCATCCCATGTCCAAATCCCAACCCCAAGGTCCCATCTCCAGCTCCGTGTCCCCATCCCATGTCCCCATCCCAACCCCAAGGTCCCATCTCCAGCTCCGTGTCCCCATCCCAACCCCAAGGTCCCCTCTCCAGCTCCATGTCCCCATCCCGTGTCCCCATCCCAACCCCAAGGTCCCACCTCCAGCTCCGTGTCCCCATCCCGTGTCCCCATCCCAACCCCAAGGTCCCCTCTCCAGCTCCATGTCCCCATCCCGTGTCCCCATCCCAACCCCAAGGTCCCACCTCCAGCTCCGTGTCCCCATCCCGTGTCCCCATCCCAATGCCAAGGTCCCATCTCCAGCTCCATGTCCCCATTGAACCCCAAGGTCCCATCTCCAGCTCCATGTCCCCATCTCGTGTCCCCATCCCATCTCCAGCTCCGTGTCCCCATCCCAACCCCAGGGTCCCATCTCCAGCTCCATGTCCCCACCCCGTGTCCCCATCCCAACCCCAAGGTCCCCTCTCCAGCTCCGTGTCCCCATCCCAACCCCAAGGTCCCCTCTCCAGCTCCATGTCCCCATCCCGTGTCCCCATCCCAACCCCAAGGTCCCACCTCCAGCTCCGTGTCCCCATCCCGTGTCCCCATCCCAACCCCAAGGTCCCCTCTCCAGCTCCATGTCCCCATCCCGTGTCCCCATCCCAACCCCAAGGTCCCACCTCCAGCTCCGTGTCCCCATCCCGTGTCCCCATCCCAATGCCAAGGTCCCATCTCCAGCTCCATGTCCCCATTGAACCCCAAGGTCCCATCTCCAGCTCCATGTCCCCATCTCGTGTCCCCATCCCATCTCCAGCTCCGTGTCCCCATCCCAACCCCAGGGTCCCATCTCCAGCTCCATGTCCCCACCCCGTGTCCCCATCCCAACCCCAAGGTCCCATCTTCAGCTCCGTGTCCCCATTGAACCCCAAGGTCCCATCTCCAGCTCCATGTCCCCATCTCGTGTCCCCATCCCATCTCCAGCTCCGTGTCCCCATCCCAACCCCAAGGTCCCATCTCCAGCTCCGTGTCCTCATCCCATGTCCCCATCCCAACCCCAAGGTCCCATCTCCAGCTCTGTGTCCCCATCCCATGTCCCCATCCCAACCCCAAGGTCCCATCTCCAGCTCCGTGTCCCCATTTCAACCCCAAAGGTCCCATCTCCAGCTCCGTGTCCCCATCCCATGTCCCCATCCCAACCCCAAGGTCCCATCTCCAGCTCCATGTCCCCATCCCGTGTCCCCATCCCAACCCCAAGGTCCCATCTCCAGCTCCGTGTCCCCATCCCATGTCCCCATCCCAACCCCAAGGTCCCATCTCCAGCTCCATGTCCCCATCCCATGTCCCCATCCCAACCCCAAGGTCCCACCTCCAGCTCCGTATCCCCAACCCATGTCCCCATCCCATCTCCAGCGGTCCCATCTTCAGCTCCGTGTCCCCATCCCGTGTCCCCATCCCAACCCCAAGGTCCCATCTCCAGCTCTGTGTCCCCATCCCATGTCCCCATCCCAACCCCAAGGTCCCATCTCCAGCTCCGTGTCCCCATCCCATGTCCCCATCCCAACCCCAAGGTCCCCTCTCCAGCTCCGTGTCCCCATCCCATGTCCCCATCCCAACCCCAAGGTCCCACCTCCAGCTCCGTATCCCCAACCCATGTCCCCATCCCATCTCCAGCGGTCCCATCTTCAGCTCCGTGTCCCCATCCCGTGTCCCCATCCCAACCCCAAGGTCCCATCTCCAGCTCTGTGTCCCCATCCCATGTCCCCATCCCAACCCCAAGGTCTCATCTCCAGCTCCGTGTCCCCATTTCAACCCCAAAGGTCCCATCTCCAGCTCCATGTCCCCATCCCATGTCCCCATCCCAACCCCAAGGTCCCATCTCCAGCTCCATGTCCCCATCCCACGTCCCCATCCCAACCCCAAGGTCCCATCTCCAGCTCCGTGTCCCCATCCCACGTCCCCATCCCAACCCCAAGGTCCCACCTCCAGCTCCGTGTCCCCATCCCGTGTCCCCATCCCAACCCCAAAGGTCCCCTCTCCAGCTCCGTGTCCCCATCCCGTGTCCCCATCCCAACCCCAAAGGTCCCCTCTCCAGCTCCGTGTCCCCATCCCAACCCCAAGGTCCCCTCTCCAGCTCCGTGTCCCCCTCCCAGCTACCGTGGTCCTTGGGCAGGTAGGTGAAGCGGAAGGACTCGCTGCACACGCTGTCCGTCAGCCTCTGCAGGAAAACCTCGACCTCCACGGGTTCCACCAGCTCCAGGTGCTGGTAGGGCGGCGTCTTGAAGACGATGGCGACCTGGCGGTGCACGTCGGCCTGCGAGAAATCCGCTCGCGCCTCCCACGTCTCCTTCCGGAAAACCACCGCGATGTCCTCTGCGGGGACGGGGAGGCGCTCAGCGAGGAACCACGGCGGGCTCCACCAGCCTTCCAAGCCCCTACGTCACCTCTCGTGGTCCCACCTCTTCCCCCAGAGGAGCTGGGGAGGTGCAGAACCCCCTTCATCCCCATCTCCACCACCCAGAGGTCTTGAGGACCCTGGAGGAGGTGGTAGCTCTCAATCCCATGGTTTATGTTTGATGGGAACGGTTGGATTCCATCATCTGGTGGGGCTTTTCCAACCTGGTGATTCCATGATTCTAGGATTCCAGGATTAGGAGGAACCTCCAAACCTTTCCGGCCCCTCTGGAATCCCTCCCCCTCCTCCTTTCGAGCCCCGTCCTGGTGTCCAGGGCTGGAATTTGGGTCCCCGCAGACGTTCTCACCTTTCTGGACCTTGTCACACAGCAGGTAGAGCTCCTCGCCCCCCGTGCAGGGACCGCTCTCCTTGTTCATCCGGCAGATCCGGAGCTCTGAGGTGTTGGTGGACTCTGCGGAGAGCATCGCGGCTCAGGTTTTGCCGGCAAAGCCCTTTCCAAACCACTTAAAATGTGGAAACCGAGCACCAGGACCAGGATCTGACACCAGGATCTGGCACCAGGACCAGGATCTGGCACCAGGATCTGGGACCAGGATCTGGGACCAGGATCTGGCACCAGGACCAGGATCTGGAACCAGGATCTGGCACCAGGATCTGGAACCAGGATCTGGAACTAGGACCAGGATCTGGCACCAGGACCAGGATCTGGAACCAGGATCTGGAACCGGGATCTGGAACTAGGACCAGGATCTGGCACCAGGACCAGGATCTGGAACCAGGATCCGGAACCAGGAGCAGGTTCTGGCACCAGGATCTGAAACCAGGACCAGGATCTGGAACCGGGATCTGGCACCAGGAGCAGGTTCTGGCACCAGGTTCTGGAACCAGGACCAGGATCTGGATCTGGAACCAGGATCTGGCACCAGGACCAGGATCTGGAACTAGGACCAGGATCTGGCACCAGGATCTGGCACCAGGACCAGGATCTGGCACCAGGATCTGGCACCAGGACCAGGATCTGGAACCAGGATCTGGCACCAGGATCTGGAACCAGGATCTGGAACTAGGACCAGGATCTGGCACCAGCATCTGGCACCAGGACCAGGATCTGGCACCAGCAACATCTCACCCTGGCCAAACCCTGCAGCTGGTGAGGAACCGGTTGGTGCAGCCCCAACATCTTGGGGCCGGACACCCCATCTGGGAGGGTTTTGAGGACCTGGTGGCCCCGTGGGGACAGGAACCCCCCCGTCCCCCACGTACTCTTGTCGAAAATGGGTTCCGAGAGCACGGGGCTGAGGTGCCGGGTCTGCCCGGAGCTGTCCTTGTAGGAGGCCTGGAAGCAGATCCTCACCACGTTCATGTCCACCTCCTGATGGTTCTTGAGGGAACCGGCTGGAGGAGAGAACGGAGAAGGATCAGGCCCCGCAGGGTGGGCTGGAGGCGTCTCCACGGGATCTCAACGATGGGGTCTCCCCCCTCTTACCTTTGAAAGGGTCGATACCCAACTGCAGCTTCTTCTCTATCGCCGCCTCGATCTCCTTCTTCTTCACGCACTGGATGCCCAGGTTGCTAAAGCTACCGGGGAGGAGAAACGGGATGGGGAGGTGGCTCCATAAACCCTAAAACCCCAGGAGATCCACCACCCTGCGCCTCCTGATGCCCCTCCAAACCCCAAACCCCTCATCCTAGAGGCACCGCCTTCCACCTGCTTCATTGAGGTCTCGGCGAGAGGTCCCCGTACCTGTGCTTGGGGTTGGTCTGGGGCTTGAGGAGCACCTCGCAGAGCCCGTTGTTGCAGTCCTTGCCCACCAGCCCGTGGGGGTGGACGCGGTAGGGCCAGTCCTTCCACACCAGACACGCCGTCACCTTCACCTCGGGGATTGCCTGGCAGTTCAGAAGCTGAGGAGACACCAGAGGTCAACGTGACGCCCGGCAACTCCGAAACAAGGAGGAGAAAACACCTCAACGCCAACTGGGGTCCAACCTGTGGACACCTAGCACCTCCCAGCAAGGCTCTGGCACCTTCTGGACCTCATAAATCATGGAAACACCAGGTTGGAAAAGACCCATGGGATCATGGAGTCCAACCATCCCCATCGATCACTGACCCGTGTCCCTCAGCGCCTCGTCCACCCGTCCCTCAAACCCTCCAGGGTTGGGGACTCAACCCCCTCCCTGTTCCAGGGCCCGATGACCCTTTCCATGAAGAATCTTCTCTTGATGTCCCATCTGAGGCTCCCCGGGTGGAGCTGGAGGCCGTTCCCCCTCGTCCTGTCCCCTCGGGAGAAGAGCCCAGCTCCCTCCTCTCCACAACCTCCTCGCAGGGAGTTGGAGAGAGCAACGAGCTCTCCCCTCGGCCTCCTCTTCTCCAGCTCCCTCAGCCGCTCCTCTTCTTCTCCAGCCCCTTCCCCAGCTCCGGGCTCTTCTCCGGAGGCTCCAGGCCCTCCAGGTTCTCCTCGGGGCCCAGAGCTGCCCCCAGGATTCGAGGTTGGGTCTCCCCAGAGGCCGAGGGAGAAGAACCTCCCTGGGGGCTGCTCCAAGCCAAGATGCCCTTGGCCTTCTTGGCCCCCTGGGCCCCTGCTGGCTCGTGTCCCACCGACCCCCCCAGGTCCTTCTCCTCCAGGGCCCTTTCCAGCCGCTCTCCTCCTCGCCGGGGGCTGCCCGGGGCTGTTGTGCCCTGAGTTCCTCGTTGACCCTCATCCCGTTGCTCTCAACCCATGGATCCAAGCTGCTCAGATCCCTGTGGTGCCCCCACGACCTCGGCTGGTCCCCAGCTCTCCTCGCCCCGCGCTCACCTCGATGGCCGGCAGCGTCTTGCTGGCCTCGGTGCTTCTCTCTCCGAGGATGCTCCCGGCCGAGCGTCCCTCGCACTCGTAGCGGAACCTCATGCCTCGCTGCTTGGGTTGCTCGGTGATCACCAGCTTTGGTGGCTCCAGAAGCTCCTCCAGATGCTCCTTCCCGGTGGCTGGAGACCAGCGGTGGCGCCCGGTGGCACCGGCCGTGCCGCGCGGCACCAGTTTGGGGGACAGGGAGAGGGCGCTGAGGCTCTGGGTGAGCTGGGGGGACCGGGAGTCCCCCGGCAGCCCCGCGGAGCCGTAGGCGGCCACCGGGGCCACCCGGGGGGCCACCATGGGGCTGGAGCTCCGAGCCACCAGCTTGGCCTTGGGCGAGACGGGGAGGGGATCCAGCTGGAAACCGTCTTCCTTCATCACCTCCTCGATGATCTCTGGGGGATGGAGAGGAGAATGGGGGAAGGGTTGGGTTGGAAGGGATCTCCAAGATGATCCAGTTCCATGGGAATGGACACCTGCCACTGGATCAGGTTGCTCCAGAGGTTTGGGTTGGAAGGGACCTCCAAGATGATCCAGGTCCAACCCTCTGGAGACCCTCCCTGTCCTCCATCCGTGGATCCAGATCCCTCTGGAGACCCTCCCTGCCCTCCAGCCATGGATCTGATCCCTCTGGAGACCCTCCCTGCCCTCCAGCCATGGATCTGATCCCTCTGGAGACCCTCCCTGCCCTCCAGCCATGGATCCAGATCCCTCTGGAGACCCTCCCTGCTCTCCAGCCATGGATCTGATCCCTCTGGAGACCCTCCCTGCCCTCCAGCCATGGATCCAGATCCCTCTGGAGACCCTCCCAGCCCTCCATCCACGGATCCAGATCCCTCTGGAGACCCTCCCAGCTCTCCATCCATGGATCCATGGGGTCATCTCCAAACTTCCCTTCAATCCCAGGATTCCAGATCCTCCTCCAGCCAAACCCCTGTGGTAGAACTTGCCGGGGTCACTCACCTAAATCATCTGGAAAGGGGAAAACACCCTCTGAGTCCCCCCTGAGCTTCAAGATTGGGGGGGGGGTGACCCCCAACTCTGTCCCGGTGGGGGGGACGTTGGGATTTGGGGGGTTCTTACCGGCACCGGGAGCGGCGTGAGCCATGGCCAAACCGGGGTCCTGCAGGGCAGCTCCTGGGGGGGGACGGGGACACGGAATTGTCACCTCGTGGAGCGGAGTCACCTCCCCCCACCCCGTGAAGGGAACCCCAGGACCCGTGTGTCCCCCCCAGGATCAGGGGGTCCCAGGACCAGGATCAGGGGGTCCCAGGACCAGGATCTGTGCCCCCCTCAGGATCAAGGGGTCCCAGGACCAGGATTAGGGGGTCCCAGGACCAGGATCAGGGGGTCCCAGGACCAGGATCTGCCCCCGCCCCAGGATCAGGGGGTCCCAGGACCAGGACCTGTGTCCCCCCCCCAGGATCAGGGGGTCCCAGGAACAGGATTAGGGGGTCCCAGGACCAGGATAATGGGGTCCCAGGACCACGATCTGTGTCCCCCCCAGGATCAGAGGGTCCCAGGACCAGGATCTGTGCCCCCCCCAGGATCAAGGGGTCCCAGGACCAGGATCAGGGTGTCCCAGGACCAGGATCTGTGTCCCCCCATCAGGGTCAGGGGGTCCCAGGACCAGGATTAGGCGGTCTCAGGATCAAGATAATGGGGTCCCAGGACCAGGATCTGCACCCCCCCCCCAGGATCAGGGGGTCCCAGGACCAGGATTAGGGGGTCCCAGGACAAGGATAATGGGGTCCCAGGATCAGGATCTGTGTCCCACCCCCAGGATCAGGGGGTCCCAGGACCAGGATTAGGGGGTCCCAGGATCAAGATAATGGGGTCCCAGGACCAGGATCTGCACACCCCCCCCAGGATCAGGGGGTCCCAGGACCAGGATTAGGGGGTCCCAGGACCAGGATAGGGGGTCCCAGGACCAGAATCTGTGTCCCACCCCCAGGATCAGGGAGTCCCAGGACCAGGATCTGTGTCCCCCCCAGGATCAGAGGGTCCCAGGACCAGGATTAGGGGGTCCCAGGACCAGGATAATGGGGTCCCAGGATCAGGATCTGTGTCCCACCCCCAGGATCAGGAGGTCCCAGGACCAGGATTAGGGGGTCCCAGGACCAGGATGTGTGTCCCCCCCAGGACCAGGAGGTCCCAGGACCAGGATCTGTGTCCCCCCCAGGATTAGGGGCTCCCAGTACCAGGATCTGTGTACCCCCACCAGGATTAGGGGATCCCAGGATCAGGATCTGCCCTCCCCCCCCGCCAGGATCAAGGGGTCCCAGGACCAGGGATGGTGACAAGGGGGGGGGCAGAGGGGGGAACACGGGGACAAGGAGGGAGCCAAGGCGGGGGGGGGACAGGGGGACAAGGTGGGGGACGACAGGGGGACAAGGTGGGGGTGGGAACCGGGGTTCTCGGGGGTCGGGGGGGGCCCGGGGCCGGTCGCGCTCACGGGGCGGCAGCGCCATGTCCCTCCGGGGCCGCCGTAGCTGGAAATCCCCGCGCGGGCCGCGCCGCCATTGGCCGCCGCCGCGGGTGACGTCACCGCGACGGGGAGAGGGGGCGTGGTCTGCGTGAGGCCACGCCCACCCGACACACGTGACCGCGTGGCCACGCCCCCCCCCCTTTCCTCGTCGAGTCTTCCCCAGCTCCGGGCTCTTCTCCGGAGGCTCCAGGCCCTCCAGGTTCTCCTCGGGGCCCAGAGCTGCCCCCAGGATTCGAGGTCGGGTCTCCCCAGAGGCCGAGGGAGAAGAACCTCCCTGGGGGCTGCTCCAAGCCAAGATGCCCTTGGCCTTCTTGGCCCCCTGGGCCCCTGCTGGCTCGTGTCCCACCGACCCCCCCAGGTCCTTCTCCTCCAGGGCCCTTTCCAGCCGCTCTTCTCCTCGCTGGAGCTGCCCGGGGCTGTTGTTCCCCAAGTTCCTCGTTGACCTTCACCCCGTTGCTCTCAGCTCATGGATCCAAGCTGCTCAGATCCCTTTGGAGAACCTCAACCCCCTCCAGCAGCTCCAGCTTCCACCCAGCTCAGTGTCACCTTCAAGCTCACTCAGGGTGCATCGACACCTTCATCCAGGTCATGGATAAAGACCTTGAGCAGGGCTGGAGCCACCACCGAGCTCTGGGGCCACCACGTGTCCCTGGCCTCCAGCTGGAGTTAACTCCATTTCCCACCAATGAAGAACCTTGAGAACCTCGAATCCTGGGGGCAGCTCTGGGCCCCGAGGAGAACCTGGAGGGCCTGGAGCCTCCGGAGAAGAGCCCGGAGCTGGGGAAGGGGCTGGAGAAGAAGAGGAGCGGCTGAGGGAGCTGGAGAAGAGGAGGCCGAGGGGAGAGCTCGTTGCTCTCTCCAACTCCCTGCGAGGAGGTTGTGGAGAGGAGGGAGCTGGGCTCTTCTCCTGAGGGGACAGGACGAGGGGGAACGGCCTCCAGCTCCACCAGGGGAGCCTCAGATGGGACATCAAGAGAAGATTCTTCATGGAAAGGGTCACTGGGCCCTGGATCCCTCCAGAACAAACATTCTGGAGCTCCTCATGGGAGGAGAGTGTGGAGCTGTTGGAATGAGGCCACAGAGATGATCCAGGGCTTGGAGAACCTCTACGAGTATTGGGTGGAGAGCTGGTGTTGTCCAGCCTGCAGAAGATAAGGCTCCAGGGAGACCTTGGAGCATCTTCCAGTATGGAGAAGGGGCTCTGGGGAGACCTTGGAGCATCTTCCAGTATGGAGAAGGGCTCCAGGGAGACCTTGGAGCATCTTCCAGCATGGAAAAGGGGCTCCAGGGAGACCTTGAGCATCTTCCAGCATGGAAAAGGGGCTCCAGGGAGACCTTGGAGCATCTTCCAGTATGGAAAAGGGGCTCCAGGGAGACCTTGGAGCATCTTCCAGTATGGAAAAGGGTCTCCAGGGAGACCTTGGAGCATCTTCCAGTATGGAAAAGGGGCTCCAGGGAGACCTTGGAGCATCTTCCAGTATGGAAAAGGGTCTCCAGGGAGACCTTGGAGCATCTTCCAGTATGGAAAAGGGTCTCCAGGGAGACCTTGGGGCATCTTCCAGTATGGAAAAGGGGCTCCAGGGAGACCTTGGGGCATCTTCCAGTATGGAAAAGGGGCTCCAGGAAAGCTGGGAACGAAGAGGATGTGCCGGGGCCAGTTTTGGGCTGGAAGAAGGGAGGTTGAAGTGGGATCTTGGTTTCTGGGGAGGGTGGGGAAGCCCTGGCCCAGGTTGCTCAGAGCAGTCGTGGTTCCCCAATTCCTGGAGGTCCCATATCCTCCCTCCAGCCCCCATCGCACCCCAGTATCGCCTCCCAGTCCCCATATCTCTCCTCCCAGTGCCCCTCATCCCCTCGATTCCCAAAGGTGTTGAGGCTGGGACTTGGAGCAACACGCTGGTGGCACCTGGATGGGGTTCCAAGTGAACCAAAACACAATCCAACCCAACCCACGACTCCATCAACGCAATTCCAGCCGTCCAGGCTCTTATTGGAAAGCTCTACAGGGAACTTCTCCTGCCTTCTGCTCTTGCAAGCTCAACCTCAGCAGGTTCACGTTGCTCATTCCATAAAAGCCACCAAACCAAGAGTCGAAAGCCTCGCTTGGATTTCTTTGCTCCATCCGAGCCTTTCCGCGAACATTCTTTTTGATTTTATCCGTATGGAAAATAAATGTGGATCTCCTGGTGGCTTCGATGAGGTCCTTGAAGGCCAAATCCAAGTCTTTGTTCTCAGTTCTTTGCTTTTATGGGTTTTGAGGACCAACACCACGGGGTGACACCATGGGGGACAGGAGGGATGTGACACCGCGGGGCAGAGTTTGAGGGAGGGAATAGGACGGGGTCGAGAGGCACTTGTGGATCCGAGCAGCTTCGGGGGGGTCTCTGGGGCCACCTCAGGGCCCCCCGGATCTCAAGGGGGTCCCCTCAGGTCTTCTTCCGCTGTGGCCGCACCCTAGGGAAGAGCTGGGGGGGGACAGGGTTTCAGAAGGAGGGGACCCCTCCCTGCCACCAGCCCACGAGCCAGGGAGGGGTTGGGGGGGACCATGGGTGCTGAGGGGTGTCTGTGGGTCCCCCAGGACCTCTCCATGGCCAAGGGTTCCATGGTTGGTCTCCTAGAGCTTTGGGGTGGCCGTGGTCCCCCCCCCATCCCAGATCTAGGGGTGCTAAGGGGGTGTCCCCCCCTTTTTACTCACCCCAAAGTAGTTTCGGGGGACGTAGCCCTCGTGGCCATAGAGGGACCCCCAGATCTGTGGGGTGTCCGTGGGTCCCCCAGGACCCCTCCATGGCCAAGGGTCCCATGGTTGGTCTCCTAGAGCTTTGGGGTGGCCGTGGGCCCCCCCCCCATCCCAGATCTAGGGGTGCTAAGGGGGTGTCCCCCCCTTTTTACTCACCCCGAAGTAGTTTCGGGGGACGTAGCCCTCGTGGCCGTAGAGGGACCCCCAGGACCTCTCCATGGCCATGGGTCCCATGGTTGGTCTCCTAGAGCTTTGGGGTGGCCGTGGGCCCCCCCCATCCCAGATCCGGGGGTGCTAAGGGGGTGTCCCCCCCTTTTTACTCACCCCGAAGTAGTTTCGGGGGATGTAGCCCTCGTGGCCATAGAGGGACCCCCAGATCTGTGGGGTGGCTGTGGGTCCCCCAGGACCTCTCCATGGCCAAGGGTCCCATGGTTGGTCTCCTAGAGCCTTGGGGTGGCCGTGGGCCCCCCCCATCCCAGATCTAGGGGTGCTAAGGGGGTGTCCCCCCCTTTTTACTCACCCCAAAGTAGTTTTGGGGCATGTAGCCCTTGTGGCCGTAGATGGACTCCCAGGACCCCTCCATGGCCAAGGGTCCCATGGTTGGTCTCCTAGAGCTTTGGGGTGGCCGTGGGACCCCCCATCCCATATCCAGGGGTGCTAAGGGGGTGTCCCCCCTTTTTACTCACCCCAAAGTAGTTTTGGGGCACGTAGCCCTCGTGGCCATAGAGGGACCCCCAGATCTGTGGGGTGTCCATGGGTCCCCCAAGACCTCTCCATGGCCATGGGTCCCATGGTTGGTCTCCTAGAGCTTTGGGGTGGCCGTGGGCCCCCCCCATCCCAGATCCGGGGGTGCTAAGGGGGTGTCCCCCCCTTTTTACTCACCCCGAAGTAGTTTCGGGGGACGTAGCCCTCGTGGCCGTAGAGGCTCCCCCACCACCAGTCGTGCTCGTCGAGCGGCTGCCGGCGCAGGACGGTGACGGCGTCGCCCTCGCGGAACGAGAGCTCGTCCTGCAGCTCGGCGCTGAAATCCCACAGCGCGTACACCACCCCGCTGTTCAGCACCCCCATGCCCTGCTCCACCTCTGCGGGATTGGGGGGGGCTCAGCACAGCACCCCGAAACCCAAACCCCAACAGCCCAACAGCCCAGGACCCCAACATCCCAGCACCCCAAACCCCAACAGTCCAGAACCCAGAACCCAAACACACCAGAACCCCAACAGCCCAGAACCCCGAACCCCAACATCCAAGAACCCCAACAGCCCAGAACCCCGAACCCCAACATCCCAGAACCCCAACAGTCCAGAACCCTGAAACCCAACAGCCCAGAACCCCAACAGCCCAGAACCCCGAACCCCAACATCCCAGAACCCCAACAGTCCAGAACCCTGAACCCCAACAGCCCAGAACCCCAACAGCCCAGAACCCCAACATCCCAGAACCCCGAACCCCAACATCCCAGAACCCCAACAGTCCAGAACCCTGAACCCCAACAGCCCAGAACCCCAACAGCCCAGAACCCCGAACCCTAGCATCTCAGCACCCCAACAGCCCAGAACCCTGGCACCCCAACATCCCAGCACCCCAAACCCCAACAGTCCAGAACCCAGAACCCAAACACACCAGAACCCCAACAGACCAGAACCCCGAACCCCAACATCCAAGAACCCCAACAGCCCAGAACCCCGAACCCCAACATCCCAGAACCCCAACAGTCCAGAACCCTGAACCCCAACAGACCAGAACCCCAACAGACCAGAACCCCGAACCCCAACATCCCAGAACCCCAACAGTCCAGAACCCTGAACCCCAACATCCCAGAACCCCAACAGCCCAGAACCCCAACAGTCCAGAACCCTGAACCCCAACAGCCCAGAACCCCAACAGCCCAGAACCCCAAACCCCAACAGCCCAACAGCCCAGGACCCCAACATCCCAGCACCCCCAAACCCCAACAGACCAACATCCCAGCACCCCAACAGACCAACAGCCCAGAACCCCAACAGCCCAGAACCCCAACATCGCAGAACCCCAAACCCCAACAGCCCAGAACCCCAACATCCCAACAGCCCAGGACCCCAACATCCCAGAACCCCAAACCCCAACAGTCCAGAACCCCAGCACCCCAACAGCCCAGAACCCTGAACCCTAGCAGCCCAGAACCCCAACATCCCAGCATCCCAGAACCCCAACATCCCAGCATCCCAGAACCCCAAACTCCAACATACCAAAATCCCAGGACCCCAACATCCTAGAACCTCAAACCCCAATGTTCCATAACCCCAGCACCCCAACAGCCCAGAACCCCGAACCCTAGCATCCCAGAACCCCAACAGCCCAGCATCCCAGAACCCCAACAGCCCAGAACCCTGGCACCCCAACATCCCAGCACCGCAAACCCCAACAGTCCAGAACCCAGAACCCAAACACACCAGAACCCCAACAGCCCAGAACCCCAACAGCCCAGAACCCCAAACTCCAACAGACCAGAACCCCAAACCCCAACATTCCAGAACCCTGAACGCCAACAGACCAGAACCCTGAACCCCAACAGACCAGAACCCTGAACCCCAACAGCCCGGAATCCCAGCATCCCAACATCCCAGCACGCCAACAGCCCAGCACCCCAACAGCCCAGAACCCCAAACCCCAACAGCCCAGAACCCAGCACCCCAACATCCCAACATCTCAGAACCCCAACATCCCAGCACCCCGAACCCCAACAGCCCAGAACCCCAAACCCCAACATCCCAGGGCCCCAACAGTACAGGACCCCAGCACCCCAACATCCCAGCACCCCAACAGCCCAGCACCCCAACAGCCCAGAACCCCAACATCCCAGAACCCCGAACCCCAACAGCCCAGAACCCCAAACCCCAACATCCCAGGGCCCCAACAGTACAGGACCCCAGCACCCCAACATCCCAGCACCCCAACAGCCCAGCACCCCAACAGCCCAGAACCCTGAACCCCAACAGCCCAGAACCCTGAACCCCAATCCCCCAGCACTCGGACCATGGCCCCCCAGACCCACAGCACCCCAAACCCTCCCAGCACCCACCCCAGAGTCCCCTCCCAGTCCCCCACCCAGTCCCCATATCCCCCCTCCCAGTCCCCATCCCAGTCCCCATATCCCCCCTCCTAGTCCCCATCCCACCCCATTATCCCCTCCCAGTTCCCCTCCCAGTCCCCATATCCCCCCTCCCAGTCCCCATCCCACCCCATTATCCCCTCCCAGTCCCCATATCCCCCCTCCCAGTCCCCATCCCAGTCCCCATATCCCCCCTCCCAGTCCCCATCGCACCCCATTATCCCCTCCCAGTCCCCATATCCCCCTCCCAGTCCCCATCCCACCCCATTACCCCCTCCCAGTCCCCATATCCCCCCTCCCAGTCCCCCTCCCACCCCATTATCCCCTCCCAGTCCCCATATCCCCCCTCCCAGTCCCCATCGCACCCCATTATCCCCTCCCAGTCCCCATATCCCCCTCCCAGTCCCCATCCCACCCCATTACCCCCTCCCAGTCCCCATATCCCCCCTCCCAGTCCCCCTCCCACCCCATTATCCCCTCCCAGTCCCCATATCCCCCCTCCCAGTCCCCATCGCACCCCATTATCCCCTCCCAGTCCCCATATCCCCCTCCCAGTCCCCATCCCACCCCATTATCCCCTCCCAGTCCCCATATCCCCCCCCCAGTCCCCATCCCACCCCATTATCCCCTCCCAGTCCCCAAATCCCCCCTCCCAGTCCCCCTCCCAGTCCCCCTCCCACCCCATTATCCCCTCCCAGTCCCCATATCCCCTCCCTGTCCCCATATCCCCTCTCCCAGTCCCCATCCCAGTCCCCATATCCCCTCCCAGTCCCCATATCCCCCCTCCCAGTCCCCATCCCACCCCATATCCCCTCTCCCAGTCCCCATACCCCACCTCCCAGTCCCCATTTCACCCCTTTATCCCCTCCCAGTCCCCATATCCCCCCTCCCAGTCCCCATCCCACCCCACTACCCCCTCCCAGCCCCCACCCCCCCCCCAGCGCCCTTCCCTCCCACCCCTCCCACCCCTCCCAGTGCTCCCAGTGCTCCCAGTACCGCAGAGGTAGCTGTAGCACTCGCTGTAGCCCTCGCGGTAGGGGTCGCACTTCTCGGAGGCGACGCTGCCGTCGCTGCTCGTGGTGGCGAAGACGGCGGCTCCGTGTCGCACGAGGGCCACGCACACCCCGGTGTCGTTGCACGAGGCCGCGCAGTGCAGGGGGGTCCTGGGGGAGGGGAACCGGGAATCCCAGTCCATCCCAGTATCCCAGCCCAGTAGAACCAGAGCCCGTCTCCCAGTACCCTCTTCCAGCACCCAACCCACCCTAAAACCCCAATCCCAGTACCCAGATCCCGTCCCAGTACCCAGATCCCTCCTCCCAGTATCCATCCCAGACCTGTATCCCATCCCAGTATCCAGATCCCTCCTCCCAGTCCATCCCAGTATCCCGTCCCAGTAACCGTGTTCCTCCTCCTGGTCCTCAGCCCATCCCAGCATCCCAGCCCAGTAGAACCAGAGCCCGTCTCCCAGTACCCAACCCACCCTAAGACCCCAATCCCAGTACCCAGATCCCATCCCAGTATCCAGATCCCATCCCAGTATCCAGATCCCTCCTCCCAGTACCCAGATCACCCCAATATCCCATCCCAGTATCCAGATCCCTTCTCCCAGTACCCAGACCCCTTCTCCCAGTACCCAGATCACCCCAATATCCCATCCCAGTATCCAGATCCCTCCTCCCAGTACCCAGACCCCTTCTCCCAGTACCCAGATCACCCCAATATCCCATCCCAGTATCCAGATCCCTCCTCCCAGTATCCAGACCCCTTCTCCCAGTATCTAGATCACCCCAATATCCCATCCCAGTATCCAGACCCCTTCTCCCAGTATCCAGACCCCTTCTCCCAGTACCCAGATCACCCCAATATCCCATCCCAGTACCCAGACCCCTTCTCCCAGTACCCGTATCACCCCAATATCCCATCCCAGTATCCAGATCCCTCCTCCCAGTACCCAGATCACCCCAATACCCCATCCCAGTATCCAGATCCCTCCTCCCAGTACCCAGATCCCTTCTCCCAGCACCCAGATCACCCCAATATCCCATCCCAGTACCCAGATCCCTCCTCCCAGTATCCCTTCCCAGTACCCATCCCACCCCGATATCCCCAGCTGGGGCTCTGGGGTCCCCGTCCCCATCTCGGGGTGTCCCTGTCCCCGTGTCCCCCTGTCCCCAACCCACCAGCTGTGGCTGTGGGGTCACCTGTCCCCCTGCCCCTGTCCCCATGTCCCACCACCTGTGGCTCTGAGGTCCCCGTCCCCATGTCCCCATGTCCCCATATCCCCATGTCCCCATATCCCCATATCCCCATGTCCCCATGTCCCCATATCCCCATGTCCCCCTGTCCCCATATCCCCCTGTCCCCATGTCCCCATGTCCCCCTGTCCCCCTGTCCCCATGTCCCCATATCCCCATGTCCCCATGTCCCCATGTCCCCCTGTCCCCCTGTCCCCATGTCCCCATGTCCCCATATCCCCATGTCCCCATATCCCCATGTCCCCATGTCCCCATATCCCCATGTCCCCATATCCCCATATCCCCATATCCCCATGTCCCCATGTCCCCATATCCCCATATCCCCATGTCCCCATATCCCCATGTCCCCATATCCCCATATCCCCATATCCCCATATCCCCATGTCCCCATGTCCCCATATCCCCATATCCCCATATCCCCATGTCCCCATGTCCCCATATCCCCATATCCCCATGTCCCCATGTCCCCATGTCCCCATATCCCCATGTCCCCATGTCCCCATATCCCCATGTCCCCATATCCCATATCCCCATGACCCCATGTCCCCATGTCCCCATATCCCCATGTCCCATATCCCCATGTCCCATGTCCCCATATCCCCATGTCCCATGTCCCATATCCCCATGTCCCCATATCCCCATGTCCCCATGTCCCCCTGTCCCGGTGTCCCCATATCCCCATGTCCCATGTCCCCATATCCCCATGTCCCATGTCCCCATGTCCCATATCCCCATATCCCCATATCCCGATATCCCCATGTCCCATATCCCCATGTCCCATATCCCCGTGTCCCCATGTCCCCCTGTCCCCCTGTCCCGGTGTCCCCGTGTCCCCTCACCAGCCGTGGCTGTCGGGGGCGTTGACGTTGGCCCCGCAGGCGATGAGGAAATCCACCACGGGGCGGTTGGCGCCGCAGATGCCGTTGTGGAGGGCGGTGATGCCCTCGGCGTTGGGCTGGCTGGGGTCGTTCAGCTGGGGGTAGACAACCTCGCTGTCACCTCCTCCCCCCTGTCCCCTCCCCCCCATCCCCACCCAACCCCGATGTCCCCGAGCGTCACCTCGGCCACCGCCTGCTGCACCACGTCCAGCTCCCCGGTGAGGGCGGCGTCCAGGAGCAGCACCAGCGGGTTGAGGCGCACGCGGCCTCCCGGGCGCCGACGGGGACACGACGGGTCGCGAAGGGCCGAGCGGAGCTCCTAGAGGGGACAAGGGACACTGTGGGGACAGCCGGGGGGCCTCGGGGACCTCCTGGAGAAGCCACGGACCTCGAGAAGCTCGTCTTGGAGCAACCATGGAGCTTGAGAACCTCCGGGAGCAACCATGGAGCTTGAGGACCTTATCCTAGAGCACCCATGGACCTTGAAGACCCCATTGAGGAGCAACCATGGACCTTGAGAACCTCCAGGAGAACCCATAGACCTCAAGAACCTCATCCTGAAGCATCCATGGACCTCGAGAACCTCATCCTGGAGCACCCATGGCCCTTGAGAACCTCCAGGAGAACCCACAGCCCTCAAGGACCTCATTTGGAAGCCCCCCAAGACCTGGAGAACCTCATCCTGGAGCAACCATGGGACCTTGAGAACCTCCTAGAGAACCCCCAGCCCTCAAGAACCTCATCCTGGAGCCCCCCGAGACCTGGAGAACCTCATCGTGGAGCACCCATGGCCCTTGAGAACCTCATCCTGGAGCACCCATGGCCCTTGAGAACCTCCTAGAGAACCCCCAGCCCTCGAGAACCTCATCTTGGAGCCCCCCAAGACCTGGAGAACCTCATCCTGGAGCACCCATGGCCCTTGAGAACCTCCTAGAGAACCCCCAGCCCTCGAGAACCTCATCTTGGAGCCCCCCAAGACCTGGAGAACCTCATCCTGGAGCAACCATGGCCCTTGAAAACCTCCTAGAGAACCCCCAGCCCTCAAGAACCTCATCCTGGAGCCCCCCAAGACCTGGAGAACCTCATCCTGGAGCAACCATGGGACCTTGAGAACCTCCTAGAGAACCCCCAGCCCTCAAGAACCTAATTTTGGAGCATCCATGGACCTTGAAGACCCCATTGAGGAGGAACCATGGCCCTTGAGAACCTCCTAGAGAACCCCCAGCCCTCGAGAACCTCATCCTGGAGCAACCATAGACCTGGAGAACCTCATCGTGGAGCACCCATGGCCCTTGAGAACCTCATCCTGGAGCACCCATGGCCCTTGAGAACCTCCTAGAGAACCCCCAGCCCTCGAGAACCTCATCTTGGAGCCCCCCGAGACCTGGAGAACCTCATCGTGGAGCACCCATGGCCCTTGAGAACCTCCTAGAGAACCCCCAGCCCTTGAGAACCTCATCCTGGAGCCCCTCAAGACCTGGAGAACCTCATCCTGGAGCACCCATGGCCCTTGAGAACCTCCTAGAGAACCCACAGCCCTCGAGAACCTCATCTTGGAGCCCCCCAAGACCTGGAGAACCTCATCGTGGAGCACCCATGGCCCTTGAGAACCTCATCTTGGAGCACCCATGGCCCTTGAGAACCTGCTAGAGAACCCCCAGCCCTTGAGAACCTCATCCTGGAGCCCCCCAAGACCTGGAGAACCTCATCCTGGAGCACCCATGGCCCTTGAGAACCTCCTAGAGAACCCCCAGCCCTCAAGAACCTCATTTTGGAGCATCCATGGACCTTGAAGACCCCATTGAGGAGGAACCATGGCCCTTGAGAACCTCCTAGAGAACCCCCAGCCCTCGAGAACCTCATCCTGGAGCCCCCCGAGACCTGGAGAACCTCATCCTGGAGCACCCATGGCCCTTGAGAACCTCATCCTGGAGCACCCATGGCCCTTGAGAACCTCCTAGAGAACCCCCAGCCCTCAAGAACCTCATCTTGGAGCCCCCCGAGACCTGGAGAACCTCATCGTGGAGCACCCCTGGCCCTTGAAGACCCCCGGGAGGCTCCCCCACTCACGGCGTGCGCCTCGGGGCTGCCGCGGGCGGCCGTCCCCGGGCTCTGGGCGGCGGGTTCGGCGTCGGCGGCGTCCGGGGGGGCGGCCGCGGGGGCCGGCGGGTGCAGGAGACGCGGGATGAGGTGCCGGTAGAGCCGGGTCCTCGGCGTCGGCCGGAGCTCCTGGGAGCCGCGGCGCTTGAGGGGTCGCGGCACCTCGGCCAGGACCCGCAGCAGCTCCCCCAGCGCCGGGTGCGCCCGAGCCTCGGGCGGCGGCAGCGGCTGCAGCCGCGTGGGGCTCAGCGGCCTCGACGCCTCCTCGGAATCTTCCGGAAAGGGCGGCACCGCCGGCAGGAGGAGGAAAGGGTCCGGCTCCGGAGGGGAAACGGAAAGGGGAGGAGGGCGGGGGGAGCCTGCGGAGAGAGGGACGGGGGGGGGAAAGGGAAGTGGTGATTGATAGGGGCAAAGGGGAAAAGGGAAGGGGAAAGGGAAATGGTGATGGGGGGAAGGGGAAGGGGAAGGGGAAATGGTGATATAGGAACCGGGAAAGGGAAAGGGAAAGGGAAAAAGGAAAGAGAAAATAGAAATGGCGATAGTGGGAATGGAAATGGGGAGGGGAAAGGGAAGGGGAAATAGAAATGGTGATATCGGAACCGGGAAAGGGGAAGGGGAAAGGGAAAAGGGAAAGGGAAAAAGGAAAGAGAAAATAGAAATGGTGATAGTGGGAATGGAAATGGGGAGGGGAAAGGGAAATGGTGATATCGGAACCGGGAAAGGGAAAGGGGAAAGGAAAGGGAAAGGGAAAGGGGAAGGGGAAAAGGAAAGAGAAAACAGAAATGGCGATAGTGGGAATGGGAATGGGGAGGGGAAGGGGAAATAGAAATGGTGATACTGGGAATTGGGAAAGGGAAAGGGGAAAGGGAAAGAAAAGGGAAAGGGGAAGGGAAAAAGGGGAAGAGAAAATAGAAAAGGTGATAGTGGGAATGGAAATGGAAAGAGGAAAGGGAAAGAGAAATAGAAATGGTGATATCGGAACCGGGAAAGGGAAAGGGGAAAGGGAACAGGGAAAGGAAAGGGAAAGGGGAAGGGGAAGGGGAAGGGGAAGGGGAGAAGGGGAAGAGAAAATAGAAATGGTGATAGTGGGAATGGAAATGGGGAGGGGAAGGGGAAATAGAAATGGTGATATCGGAATTGGGAAAGGGAAAGGGGAAAGGAAAAGGAAAGGGAAAGGGGAAGGGGAAGGGAAAAAGGGGAAGAGAAAATAGAAATGGTGATAGTGGGAATGGAAATGGAAAGAGGAAAGGGAAAGGGAAATAGAAATGGTGATATTGGAACCGGGAAAGGGAAAGGGGAAAGGGAAAGGAAAGGGAAAGGGGAAGGAAAGGGAAAGGGGAAGGGGAAGGGGAAGGGGAAGGGGAAAAGAGGAAGAGAAAATAGAAATGGTGATAGTGGGAATGGGAATGGGAATGGGAAGGGGAAAGGGAAATGGTGATATCGGAACCGGGAAAGGGGCAAGGCGAAAGGGGAAAGGGAAAGGGAAAAGTGAAAGGAAAGGGAAAGGAAAAAGGGAAGAGGAAGGGCAAAAAGGGAAAAGGAAAGGGAAAGGGGTAGGAGAAAGGGGAAAGGGAAAAGGAAAGGGGAAACAGGAAAAGAGTAAAGGGAAAGGGGAATGGGAATAGGAAATAGAAACAGTGACACCAGGAACAGCACCGGGAATGGAAATGGGAAGGGGAAATGGGAAAAGGGAAAAGGGAAAAGAAAAGAAAAAGGGAAAGGGAAAAGGAAGGTGCCCCAAGGACCCCTCCCACCCAAGGGATCTCCTGACCACCCCTGTCCCCCCCCAACCCCATTGTCCCCCCCATTTCCCCCCCCCTCGCCCCCCCATATCCCCATTCCCCCCCCCCAGCCCCCCCCTCACCTTCCCCCTCGAGCTGCAGCTGCTTTAGGGGCGCGCGGGGTCCGGCTTGGGGGGGCGGTTGGGGTTGAGGGGGGGGTTGGAGTTGGGGGGGGGGGCCCAGAAGGAGCCCCCAGGGGTTGTTGCCCCCCCCGACCCCCCCTCCCTGCTCCCAGAAGGCGTTTTGGAGCTTGAAGATGACGGAGAGGGGGAGGGGCTTGTGGCGGGGGGGGGCGGGGGGGGTGGCGGCGGGGGGGGCACCGGGATGCGAGAAACGAGGTGCTGGGGCGGGGGGGGGCGGCCACGAGCGAGGTGGGGGGCGGAGGGAGCCCCCCCCGCCCTGTCGCTCCCCAGAAAGGGGGGAGACCTTGTAATTCCGGGGGAGAGTTGAGCTGTGACCCCCCCGGCATCCATCCTGGGGGGGGGAGGGGGGGAAAGAAGGGGGGGGGTCAGAGAGGTGAGAGACCCCCCCCCAGGGCAGCCAGAACCCCCTCAAGGCACCCAGAACCCCCCCCCAAGGCAACCAGAACCCCCCCCAGGGCACCCAGAACCCCCCCCAAGGCAACCAGAACCCCCCCCAGGGCACCCAGAACCCCCCCCAAGCACCCAAAACCGCCCTAGGACACCTAGAACCACCCCCCCCCCAGCATCCAGAACCCCCCCAGGGCACCCAGAACCCCCCCCAAGGCAATCAGAACCCCCCCCAGGGCACCTAGAACCCCCCTCCAGGCACCCAGAACCCCCCCAGGGCACCCAGAACCCCCCCGAAGGCAACCAGAACCCCCCAGGGCACCCAGAACCCCCCCCAAGGCAACCAGAACCCCCCCAGGGCACTCAGACACCCCCCCAGGGCAACCAGAAGCCCCCCCAGGGCACCCAGAACCCCCCCCAAGGCAACCAGAACCCCCCCCAGGGCACTCAGAACCCCCCCCAGGGCAACCAGAACCCCCCCCAGGGCACTCAGAACCCCCCCCCAAGGCAACCAGAACCCCCCAGGGTACCTAGAACCCCCCTCCAGGCAACCAGAACCCCCCCAGGGCACCCAGAACCCCCCCAGGGCACCCAGAACCCCCCCCAGGGCACCCAGAAGCCCCCCCCAAGGCAATCAGAACCCCCCCAGGGCACCCAGAACACCCCCCCAGGGCACCCAGAACCCCCCCCAGGGCACTCAGACCCCCCCAGGGCACCCAGAAACCCCCCCCCAGGGCACTCAGAACCCCCCCCAGGGCAACCAGAACCCCCCCCAAGGCAACCAGAACCCCCCCCCAGGGCAAACAGAACCCCCCCAGGGCAACCAGAACCCCCCCCAAGGCAACCAGAACCCCTCCCCGGGCACCTAGAACCCCCCCCCAGGGCACCCAGAACCCCCCCCAGGGCACTCAGACCCCCCCAGGGCACCCAGAACCCTCCCCAGGGCACCCAGAACCCCCCTCCCAAGGCAACCAGAACCCCCCCCAGGGCACTCAGAACCCCCCCAGGGCAACCAGAACCCCCCCAGGGCACTCAGAACCCCCCCCCAAGGCAACCAGAACCCCCCCAGGGTACCTAGAACCCCCCTCCAGGCAACCAGAACCCCCCCAGGGCACCCAGAACCCCCCCCAGGGCACCCAGAACCCCCCCAGGGCACCCAGAAGCCCCCCCAAGGCAATCAGAACCCCCCCAGGGCACCCAGAACACCCCCCAGGGCACCCAGAACCCCCCCAGGGCACTCAGACCCCCCCAGGGCACCCAGAAACCCCCCCCCAGGGCACTCAGAACCCCCCCCAGGGCAACCAGAACCCCCCCAAGGCAACCAGAACCCCCCCCCAGGGCAAACAGAACCCCCCCCAGGGCAACCAGAACCCCCCCCAAGGCAACCAGAACCCCTCCCGGGCACCTAGAACCCCCCCCAGGGCACCCAGAACCCCCCCCAGGGCACTCAGACCCCCCCAGGGCACCCAGAACCCTCCCCAGGGCACCCAGAACCCCCCTCCCAAGGCAACCAGAACCCCCCCCAGGGCACTCAGAAGCCCCCCCAAGGCACTCAGAACCACCCCCGGTTGCCCAGCGCCCCCCCCCCCAGGTTGCCCCCAACTCCAGGTAGCCCCGGGGGGGGGTGTGTGTGGCTAGTGCCCCCCCCCTCACCTTGCCCAGCGCTCCAGCTCCATCCAGGCTCGACTCCCTCCAGGGCGACAGCGCCCGCCCCTCGCTGACACCTGGGGGGACCCCGAGAGTTAGGGGGGGACCCTGAGAGTTAGGGGGGGGGACCCCAAGAGTTAGGGAGGGGGACCCCCCCATTCCCGGTGCCCCCTATTCCCTGTACCCCCCCATTCCCTGTCCCCCCCATTCCCTGTCCCCCCCCTTCCCTGTCCCCCCATTCCCTGTCCCCCCCATTCCCTATCCCCCCCCATTCCCTGTCCCCCCCATTCCCTGTGCCCCCCCATTCCCTGTCCCCCCCATTCCCCGTCCCCCCCATTCCCTGTCCCCCCCATTCCCTCTGTCCCCCCCCATTCCCTGTACCCCCCCATTCCCCTGTGCCCCCCCCCCCCTCCCCCGTGTCCCCCCCCCTCACGGTTGGTGCCCCCCGAGCCGGGGGGTTTCTTCTCGTAGGCCACGTCCAGGTCGGATTCGTTCCAGCTCTTCTGGGAACGGCGCTTGAGCACGAGGTCATCTGGGGGGGGGGGACACACAGGAATGAGGGGACCCCCCCCCGACACCCCGAGAACCTCCGGATGGGGACAGGAGAACCTCAAGATGGGAACATCCCAGGATGGGGACACCTGGAGATCAGGGACACCCCAGGATGGGGACACCTGGAGATCAAGGACACCCCAGGATGGGGATGGGGACACCTGGAGATCAGGGACACCCCAGGATGGGGATGGGGACACCTGGAGATCAGGGACACCCCAGGATGGGGACACCTGGAGATCAGGGACACCCCAGGATGGGGATGGGGACACCTGGAGATCAGGGACACCCCAGGATGGGGACACCTGGAGATCAGGGACACCCCAGGATGGGGATGGGGACACCTGGAGATCAGGGACACCCCAGGATGGGGGTGGGGACACCTGGAGATCAAGGACACCCCAGGATGGGGACACCTGGAGATCAGGGACACCCCAGGATGGGGATGGGGACACCTGAAGATCAAGGACACCCCAGGATGGGGACACCTGGAGATCAAAGACACCCCAGGATGGGGATGGGGACACCTGGAGATCAGGGACACCCCAAGATGGGGATGGGGGCACCTGGAGATCAGGGACACCCCAGGATGGGGATGGGGACACCTGGAGATCAGGGACACCCCAGGATGGGGGACACCTGGAGATCAGGGACACCCCAGGATGGGATGGGGACACCTGGAGATCAGGGACAACCCAGGATGGGGATCACCTGGAGATCAGGGACACCCCAGGATGGGGATGGGGACACCTGGAGATCAGGGACAACCCCAGGATGGGGATGGGGACACCTGGAGATCAAGGACACCCCAGGATGGGATGGGGACACCTGGAGATCAGGGACATCCCTTGAGCTCAGAGGTTGGTGGATT